>NC_071286.1:41029991-41032727 GCF_943735745.2 Anopheles bellator
TTTTTTCACATTTTTGAACTATGTATTCTATGTGCGTTTGAAAGGTAAGACGTTTATCGAGAAGTATTCCAAGGTATTTTACTGACTGGTTCCATTGGATTTCAGTGTTATTGATTTTCGTGCATCGATTCGGTATTCGTCGTTGGCTAGTGAATCTACTGAAGAATATGGCTTCCGATTTTGCGCTATTGATTTTCAGTTTCCATTGTTTGCAATATTTGGCGTATTTTCGTAGACCTCGGTTGAGTTTATTAGTGATACTGTTTGAGTGTTTCCCTTCGGCGCTGATGGCATAATCATCAGCGTAGAGATATTGGGTGCAGTTTTCGTCGGCAGGGATGTCCGAAATGTAAATGTTGAACAGGATTGGTGAGAGGACACTCCCTTGAGGTACTCCTGCGGCTGGATTGAATGATGTGGAATGTGCATTCCCGATATGTACTACGTTGGTTCTATTAGAGAGGAATGATTGTATTATATTGATAACTGGTCTTGGAAAATTCGTTTGAACTAATTTGTATATTATTCCTTTATGCCAAATAGAGTCAAATGCTTTTTCTGTATCCAGCAATACTAGTCCTGTTGATTTCTTTTTTTTCCTATTTTCTATGATGTTTTTAGTCAGCCTGTAGATTTGATGAGTGGTAGATAGGGACGGTTGGAAGCCATATTGTGTGTTTGGTATTATATTATTATCCTCCACGTGTTGTCTCAACCTTGTTGCGATAACCTTTTCGAATACTTTTCCTAGGCAACTCAGTAGACTAATTGGTCTGTAGTTTTCGGGATTTCTTACATCTTTTCCGGGCTTAGGAATGGCTATTATTTTGGCTTTTTTCCATTATTCGGGAAAGTATCTCATTTTCAGGCATCCGTTGAATATATGTTGCAATAGTATGATTGCTTTCCTGGGCAGATTTTTAAGTGATGTATTGTTTATGCCGTCCAGACCTACGGATTTGTTGTTTTTAAGGTTTTGGATTATGTTTTGGATCTCCCGGGGTGTGATCAAGGTGGTATCGGATATTGGGTTGGGGTTTGGGTTGTTGTTGAACACGTCAACTGTGTGTTCAACTTTTCTGTCCATGGAGCTTTTGGTGGATTGTGTAACTTTGTGGGCTTCTTCGAAGCAGTTTTTGATGGCCTCGCTTTTTTCTTGAGGATTTAGCAGGAGTACGCCGTTTACTTTCAGTGGTGCTATGGTTTTATGCTTTCCTTGGATAATTTTTAGGAACTTCCAAATTTTGTTGTTGTTTGGTGGTTCGCGATTGATTTTCAATAGAAGTTTGGACCAAGAGTTATTTCGTAATTCGTTTAGTTTGCTTCGGATGTGTTGGTTGAGTGCATTGTATATGTTTTTGATAGGCTCGTTTCTTCTGTCTCGCTGCCATTTTTTCCGGTACATGTTTCTTATTTTGATTAAGGTGAGTATTTCATGCGGAGTTTTTATATTGCAGTTTCCGGGGGTGAAGAGTGGCACTGATGAATTGTGGGCTTCTATTATGGTATTACTTAGCGACAGGATTTTTCCATCGATTTGGGTTTTGTTTTAGATTTGGTTGGTTTCTGTATTTAGATTTATGTTATTGTTATTGTTTATGGGGATGTTGGGTGGCAGATCGTGAAGCTACCTCTTTGCATTATATCAAAGAGGGCTTTGCCAGTCCAGTTAGTGGAGCAACAATTCCACATTCTGTGGCGTGCGTTTAGATCACCGCAGATGAGGTAGTTGGTTTTGCGGTTGGTTAGTGTTTTGATCTCATTTATAAATTCAGTTTTGTTTTTGTTACCACCTGGGTGGTAGACTGATATGATATCGATTGGGCCTGTTGTTGTTTGAATCGTGGTACCTATTGCTTCTAACGTGGATAACTTGATATTTCTCATAACTGACTGTTTAATTCCTCTTCTTACCACTATAGCGACTCCACCTTTTGATTGTTCGACTCTATCGTGTCTGTGTATTACGTAGTTTAGCAAATTGAATTTCATGTTTGGCTTGAGAAATGTTTCGGCTATGGCCAGGATGTGGATGTCGTTGGATTCTAGATAGTTTGTTATTTGTAGATTCTGGTTTGCCACGCTGTTAGCATTCCAGAGCGTGCAATTTAGAGTGTCGTGGATGTCGTTCATGGTGAGCAGTATTTACTTACTATTTGAAAAATAACCATTATTATAGTGCTTATAGTGCACCATTATAGTGCTCCCATCGCACTCGGCAGTGGTTTACTGCGGTTATTTTTCTAAGAGTACTTAGATTGGTCTGGCTTCTTTTAAAGTGCAACAGGAACACTGCGTGGTCGGAGAACTTTTTCTTGATGTTTAATTTTTTCACCTCAACCGGGGTAACTCCTTCCTCATTTAGGAGGGCTTTAGCCTCCTCGCACGTACATTCTAATAGTCCCGTCAGGACTATTTTTGTTGTTTTGTCCTCTTCCAGCTGGTATGTGTGGAAGGTTAGGCCCTTTGTATTTTCTAACGTGTTGATTAGTTTTCGGTGGTCGGTGACCGTTTCGGTTTGGATACGCGTACCCTTAAGAGTGGCAGTTGTGAGGAATCTCACTATGCCAGCTGAAATGGCTATACGGTGGACGTAGCCTACCGATGAACTATATACCACGTTCGGCAGTATTTTTGCCGACAAATTCAGATGTTTCAGTTTCGATAATGATCATACGGTACGAGAAGTGTTTCTGTTGATTCAACGATCGAACTAGCCGCTCCCGAGTGCCCAAT
>NC_071286.1:41032827-41113239 GCF_943735745.2 Anopheles bellator
GACACGGAAATAAAACGATACAAACGAATTTGAATGAGGCACTTCACACTTGCAAAGTGAAGCAACATTTCAATCGATCATTCCACTTTCGTCTTTTCACTTTGACTCAATGAGCATATTTCAAACCAAGTATGCACTTCTTGCACAATTAAAAACATTAAAAACAAGCCAATTTTAAAATAAAGTTCGACTAAACCAACCCAAAAATCTTCGAACGGACGTATTTTTTCTCTCTCTACTACTCGTGCAGACCGGATTGCCTAACTTAAGGAGTTTATCAACGATCGCGCATTCTCTCTCGATGCATTTGTGAGAGCGAAACGGCGGTTCGCTCACCGCGTTTGTTTACCGCATATTCTTCACGTGAGAAAAGGAGCCGGTAGATAACGGCAATTTAATTTCTTATCGCCCGTTTAGTGGTCACTCGGTATCAGACGCTGTAAAAGACGGTACAGTATTGAGCTAATAACTTCCTATTTTTACACACGTTATGAATGTTTATGGTGTTTCGGCGCAGGGTGAAATTGAGATCGAATTCCCCGCCGGACATTCCGTTCGATCACAAGTGGTGAGAAAGAGAGAAAGCAGCAACGGTGAGAAGCGAAAGAGTTAAAAGAGAGAGAGAGTTAGAGAGAAGAAAAAACATCAGAAAAGCTCACCTGAAAATTACCAGCCATGTTGAGCGGAGAAGCTGAGAACAACACAAATTCCACCGGCCATCGTGCTGTTGTGGACGGCGATACAGGTGGAGTAGGGCCGGAAGCGTCGGTGGCGGCCGCGGGCGACGCAATCTGCCGTGGCACTGCGAGCGAAGAGAGGCTCGAAGGGTTGTCAGTTGAAAACGATCCGCGAATCCAACGAGACGCGCGCGCCACGAGTTCGGGAACGATCACTTTCGGTGCAAACCGTCTACGTCGCAGCGAACCTGCGCCGAGTGCTATCAATCAGTTCCATTGTCTGCCCGCAAATACGACCGGCAGTGGTGTGCGTCACAGTGTGCCCCGGTGTTTGGGTGGCTCGTTCCGCAGGGCCTCGGCCACCGCTGCTAATCCGATTTCAACAACAAACAGCCATCCGCGCAGCTGTCAAAAGGTAAACAAAACCCCACACGCAGCACCGGTAGCGACGACCGAAACGGCCGGCGGAACGGTGGTCCATCTTCTGGTGTGCTCGTTTGCATGCGGCTTTTGTGCCTCCCGGTGCAACGGACGCAGTGAAGCTCTCGAAAACCTCCAGAACCAGTTTAGAGTGCGATGATTCCGAAGTGCCGCGCGTGTGCCCCCAGTATCCTAGCGATCCCTGCAAGACCGACGATCGATTCCTGTTTGTTGTTTTCTTTGGAAAAAGTGTGACAGGGCAATCGGTTCCAAAAGAGACGCAGCGCATAAGTATGTTCCAGTTAGGAAGCAAGAGAAATCTTGAACAAAGGGTGGCCGACGACAATCCCCAGCGAACGAGTTTACGAATAATTGAAAGATTAAAAATGGCCTTTTTTATGTTGCATCGGTAATTTTATTCGGTGGTGGGTGGAACGCAGCGACCGGTGGTTTGAGTCGGTGTTTCGGTGGACCAGCATTTCAGGCCCACGGTTCCAACCGGCACCGGTTTTCCCGTTTCGATTGTATGCGCCGGCCGGTCGCCCTTAAGCGTACCCACGGGAACTGGCTTGAAAAAAAACTCGGTCTTCGACTGAGGGTGAGACGAAAACGAAGAGTATCGTGTGGTAAAGAGTGAACGGTGGAGACAGCCACAGTGAAGATCGGAGCTTTTACACATACAGAGTTACAAATGACCGCACGCAAGTGAGGGGGGAGATTTTTATGCTTCCTCCAGAACCGCGACGGGAACCGCGAGGCTTAATTAGTTTATTCTTCTTCCGGGAGCAGAACGAGGAGACAATCTTACGGTTAGCGCCTTTTCGGGGGAGCAAAACTTGTTCTTTCCGCATCAAAACTTTCAAAACGTGTGCTCAACGTGCGGCCAACATAATGGACAGTTGGCCCTCGCACTTTGCTGTATCGCGAAAAGCTATATCCAATTTAAATTCCTTGGGAACCAAAACCCCGTGGAATGTGTCCGGAACCGGGAGCTAGAAGATAGAACAACAATGATAGGCTGACAATGAACGTGTTGGAAATGTTTTGAGCAACAACAGAGTCGACAAGTTTTTGTTGGTACATCCTTTTTTCTGAAACATCGGAAAGAGCCCCAAAAGTCCCAAAAACGTCGGTCACGTTGACCTACTACCCCGCCGAGCCCATTGAAAACCTGATGCGACAAATGGCTGTATCGATGGCACAGGAAACATACTCTTTGTTTATGAACACGTTCGGCATGTGTAGCAAAACATAGGCCAGTTGTTTGCTTTTATTACTTTGCTTGGTTGCAGTTCACTAACGTTTCGATAAAACCACCGTTTTTGGGATCGAGTTTTACACTGCACAGCAACACTGCGAAGCGAACGGAGTCTTTATCTTCATCAATTGCAATGATTCAGTTGTTCGCAAAAGATAACGGTCCATTAAGTGTGACTACAGGTATTTTGGTTAATCGCAAACGAAATCGGATTGATATTTGATGTGTCCTCAGTTGTCAGCGTCAAGCCGGGTCGTTTGCCGGTAGGAGTCGTTTGAATCACTTACAATCCCCAGAAATAATCGTGAGTCAGTGTAAACCCATCACAGTGTTGATTCGCGGCCGTATTTGATTCAGCTGCCCGTCAATGAGGACCGTGATTCAACCGCAACAGGATGCATACCTTTCTCTCTGAATCAGCCTATCGGCGTGGTCGTTTCAATATGTTAATAGTAACAGTCATCAGTCGGACCCAGTCGGAAGCTTGTTAACCCAATCATGCATTACTGTACAGAACCTGTCACTAATCAACGCGCAATGTATCTACTTTCTCACTTTGTGGGTTAACATGGATTGTTTGATTCCTAACTAGTTGAAACATTACAGTTTAACGTGGACATTGTAACGGTTTTATTGTGAAACAGGTTTTTTCTTAAACTGCTGACGAAATAAATTGATAAAAACTTTTGTGCTACAAATGCAATCACTGAGGTCTCGACCACACCATCAAGCGAGATCCAACAATGTAGCTTTAAAACTGGTTCGTGCAACGGGTCCATTAAAGAGTCCCTCCGACGGTGTGAATTTGGATGTGTAGTCAAAGATGCGATGGTGGCGGTACGCAAACGCAACAAAGTCGATTAAAACAAGCAAAAGCTATAAATTATCAGTTCTCTTGTGCATGTTCTTGCCTCTCGATACTGGGCCGGACACAGTGGATAAGCGAGCCCTGTGCCCCAGTACGAGAGTGCGTTCGGAGGAGGCCCCCTGGGCGGACTCGGTTCGGGTTGAGTCTTTCGAGAATCGCATCCTATCTCATGCAACGTGTAACAATTCGCTTGAAATAACGGCTCATACCACCATGCCGCGGTGCAGGATATTAAGAACAGCCCCAATACGGCCGCAGTGCGACCATTTTTAACCCCCCGGCCGATTGTGTGTGGATTGATGTTTGTTAATTTTGGGTGTTTGCGATCTTTGGCTCTAGGGTACGCCGCAGTACTACCAGGAACTGCAGCAGCAGCAGCAACCCCGCGACTACGACGATCCGGACGCGGACGAGGAGGGCGAGATGGAGGCCGAACGCGATCTGGCCGAGGACGCACAATGGAAGCGGATACAGCAGAACACGTTTACGCGCTGGGCCAACGAGCACCTGAAGATCATCAACCAGAACATTGCCAATCTCGAGAGCGACCTCTCCGATGGGCTGCGCCTGATCGCACTGATCGAGGTGCTCTCACAGAAGCGCATGAGCAAACACAACAAACGGCCCACGTTCCGCAGCCAGAAGCTGGAGAATGTATCCGTGGCACTGAAGTTCCTCGAAATCGAGGGCATCAAAATCGTCAACATCGGTAAGTGGCGGGAGTGGAGAAGAAGTTTTAGGTTTGGTTTTGGTTTTCGGCAACGCTTGCGGTGAAGTCGATTGCGAACAACACTTCACCGTGTACGAAATTGCAGCCGCGGCCTAATGCTGGCCCATGCCTCTGTGAACCGGCCCGGCTGGCGGCTAGGTGCAAGCAGGAAACTCTCACAACCACCACGCTCCATCATCTGTCTGGCGAAGCATCCGTGGGATTCCCGAGCCGTTTCGCGAATTTTGGCAGACGTACACATGAGCAGCATTTTCAAACACTCGCTAACTTTGCGCAGAAAAAGCCAACAAACCAGCGACAGTGGCCATTGTAATGCGCGACGCGTTCGTGTGCCGCGGCGTGGTGTGCGAGAATCACGCAAGCAGCAACCGAAGACACGGTTCGCGAAGCCACTCATCATCTAGCGAAGTTGCAGCTTTTGGCCACATCTTCCACGTGCCCCCCGGGTGGAGGTCGAGCCGGTTGCCACCGGTCGTCTCTCTTTTGGGCGCTCTTTTTGTGTGTGGCCCCGAAGGCGCACAAACCTGTTACTGCGCCGCACGGTGACAACGGAGCCCGGCACCGAAGAGTGCCGGGTGGTGGGTCGTAGGAAAAAGCGCATTAAAGATCTCCCGATCGTCGAGCCACCGCCGGTCGGCTCGAAGCCGACAGAAGATTAGATGTACGCCCGATACACAATGGCGTTGGGGGGCGTTCGGAGCGTTTCGGCGACGTCCTCCTGACAAGGCCAAGGGCGTGCGACAGCGATGCCGGACGCGTGTTGGCACGGGTTCGCTTCTTAGAAGTGGCACCTGAAGAGGAAAAAGCAAAATAATAAACAACTCCGTTGCGTTCCTGCATAACGTTGCACTGGCCAAACCAAGCGACACATTTGGGTTGCCACATTTGGTCCCTGAAGGTTTAAAACGAATGTTTGGATGAGTTTCACGTCTCTACTTTTCCTTTACATTTTCGCTTAAAGCTTCGAAAAGCAGAAGGAAAGCGAAAACACTGCGCTGGGTTAGGTTCGAACATTAGACTTCAACGAACCCTTTAGCGATGAACCCGTTTCTCGGCACCTTCGAAGCTGAAGATGGTGCGATACTGATCGTAGCACGGGTTGACACTATTTTCTCGTTACGGAGTAATGCGCGGCGTACATGGGCACAGCCTCGCCGATGGCGTGACGGCGAGCTTGTCTTACAAATAACTCGGTTAATTAGTTGTGCGCGTTTTGTCGCTTCACTAGGCAATCGATCGAGCGCGACTAAGCACTTGTACATTTTTTACGAAAACGGCAAAGTACCGTCTTTGGGCAGGATGCACGGGGATGGTTCGCGGTTTCGGTCACCCAGTGTTCATAACTGCCATCAAAAGTGGTCGCAGTGAAAGCGTCCGTGCAAAGAAAGAGCGCAAGAAGGACATTCAACTATTGCTCAAAACAGATGCCAAACGTTGACCGTGTCGTTGCATTAATGAACCGGTTCTGTACCGCTGTCGGTTGGTAAGGGTTAAACATTTCGACTCGCCGGAATGCACTGGTCAATGAGCCCAATGCTCAACAAGATGCGTCGCAATCGTCTTGTTTGTGGCAAAGAACGCCTCTGCCGGTAATAACGAAGCACAGACTGAAGCTCAAGCGAATACGTTGTTCTGAACTTGATATTATGGTGAAAGAGTATTTACCGGTTAACTACTGGTATTGTCCGCCTGTTAAATCTGCTGTACGCAAGGCAAAATGCAAACTTATTCATATGCTGTATGGAGTGACATCAGCGTGGTGGCGATGGTGAGCTAAGTGTGCCCTCTTATCGGTCACACATCATCTCGCCCCTAGTAGTTAAAATCATTTCTTTAGGCACCCATCGGTGATGTCCTCGTCACCTCGAAGGGTGGAACGAATGTTCGGGTCGGTAGAGCAAAGAAACGCCACTCGTTTAGATAGGCTCCACTCTCGGGTGCGGTTAATGGTGCATTCCAATGCACGCTGCTTCGTGCTCCGTTGTTGCATTCGCCTTCCCTTTTTTGTAGCTTGTGCTCATCAACCCAGTGCTGCTGCTGTTGGGTGTGGTGGCCACGATCGCTTTCGCAGTGAGGCGTTTGCAGTTTGGTTTGGTGCTATACGATTTTTAGGTTACGTTTGTCAACCGTCTGCAAACAGAGTCACAACGAACCGGCGCTGCGCCGACGATGGACACCAAGAACAAAAAATAGAACAAAAATTCACACTCACACGATAATGCTCACCAGCCGTAGGACAGCATTAGGTCATTCGTGGCACTCATCCCGAACAAAATTAGCCGATGGCGTCATCGGATTTAATCGCTCAAAACATCAAGACTGACTGTATGGCTCACCCTATGACGGTATCAATCGGGTCAAGCAGCGCAAGTGATCTTGAGTGAGGCCGAATGCTTCAAGTTGCATGCTGAACGAAAAAATTTGTGTATGGTGATGGTGCATGGCAATCAATCATTATCAGCAAATGTGGCCACGTTACGCTATCGTTACCGCAGCAGGGTTTCGTTACTTTCGTCTTCAGCTCGCTCACTGCGAATGATCGATTGATTGATCGATCGCAAGTGGAACGGAATAGTGATATTAAATGTTAAAGCCCTTCTTGCCGCTCTCGTTGATAGTGGACGAAAATATCACCCGAGCAACTTTGTTGCCAATTTTATGCAGAACCTGAACCGTTTCGTTTTCACATGCTTCCCATGGCCGGCCGGTCATGACCTCGCCGGTGCGTCTGCGCGGAAATTTATGTGCGGCTCCCCGATCGCTCCCACTGCGACGGTTCCGCTGTGGCCTGGCGTGCTTGTTGTGCACTAATTTCCATTGAATTGCTACAGGTCTACAGGTACCGAATGAGTGAACAGCAACAAAATGTTCCACGGCCCAAAAAACGCGTTTCCTAGGCGCCAATCATTTTGTTGATGTTACGACCTTGCCGCCGATGGTCCAGTTTGGTGCTGATGGAAACAAAACCACCGGAAGGGTTGGCGATATTTCTTTCATATTTGGAAATGGAGACCATCCAGTGGTCGCGGCAGAACCAGCGAAAAGCAGATCTAAACAGGTTCTAACCGATCACTTCATTTGCCAGCATCGTTTCTTCATCCTCTTGGACGCTTCTATAAAACGAATGAATATGCAGATTATTTTTCTCGCTTCGACCCGTGCTGTCCACTGTGCACACGGTCATGACGTAATCGGGGAGGATTCCACCCGGCTTCCGATCACGTATGGCGTGGGTACGTGCTCGGTTCAGTCGTCGTTCGCGCATTCGAGACCAACGTCCATCGTGGCAGGGCAGGCTGTCATCAGTGTTGCATCGAAACTGTTTTGTCGTCCGCTACAAATGGAACTGCACGGCCCCGGCTATAAGGGACCCTCCTCGATGGAAGGTGGTCCGACCACAGGGAGCAGGTCCGAGCCTCATCATCCACGTTCAACGCAGCAGACCGTATCCACTCCGGGCACACACGTCCGATTCGCGATCGTGGCTAGTGGTCAGCTTCTTCCGAAAACCCGTTTAATCTTCCCTGCCAGCGAGTTTTTATGCGCTTAGCATGGAACCAACACAGCGCCACTTTACTGTATGCACGCCACGGCGCATTCTCAGACCCCCTTTTGAAGCGTCGATCGCTTTCGCTTTCGATCGCACCGACCAAGACCACGTTGGTACGCTAGAGATATGGCCCCTGGCCAGTGGCTAGTTGCTGCAGCTTACAATTGTTTATGTGCTTATGTTTCGGTTGGGCTGACACCAACTGGATCGCGCAGTAGAACTCGTGCGTGATTGTTTACGGGATGGTGTGGAGATTTTTTTATGTTTCGTCACTCTCCGATTCGTCTACCACCACCAGCAGCGTCGGACAATCAGGCCGATCGGCCGACAGCAGCCTTCCAGCAAAGAGCCCTGACTTGATGACTCAAATGCTAAATATAGGCAAAACAAGCTTCCAAGGGAAGCTGGTGGCTATCGCGTGCGCCCGACTATCGCGGCATGCCTTCGCGAACTGCTTCGCCACAATCGGGTTGCCGGAATCCCTCCTCTTGCGACTCGCAAGGCTTTTTATGGACTCGTTCTTGGGTCTACCTCGCCGATCCTTGATGTTGTTTGGCGGGCGAAGGAAAGGGAGAACAACATAAACCTGAACGCACATCGATCATCGAGCCTCGCTCGCGATCTCGAACTGTTTGGGTTACGATGGCTCTGAGTGTATGCGGTTCGCAACCCCTTTTTTGACAGCTGACGAATGCCACGAGATGCGGTTAACATTGGTTTCAAGGGAAGGCGCCTTCGTTGAGTGCTCAGCGGTTCTTGCGACCCTCGCACGAAGGTCAACACACTGCGTTGCCAAAAGGGTTCGAATTCAGCCTTATGCTACGTTCGGTACACTTTTACGTCCATTAACGACACCGCTCAATAGTTTGTATGATTTTAAATGAATTAGCTGCTTGAAAAGTTTTGTTCTGTGTGAGAAAACGATGCCACGACTCGCCAGAGAAATTAAAATGTTGCCAACAAAAACGAGGCAAGTGAGCAACTTACTTGCGTATTTCGACTGTGTAGTAACAAATTATCACGCTGCTTCACAATTTACAATCCGCTAACGTTCAATTTCATGTGCTAACTATAGACTCTTCCGACATTGTGGACTGCAAGCTGAAGCTGATCATGGGCCTGATCTGGACGCTGATTCTGCACTACTCCATTTCGCTGCCAATGTGGGAAGGCGACGAGAATGGGGACAATCTCGCCAACGGTAACGGAGCCTCACCGAAGCAGCGTCTGATGAACTGGATTCACCGGCTGGTACCGGATCTGCCTATCAATAACTTTACCTCGGATTGGACGAACGGTAAGGCGGTCGGTGCCCTGGTCGACGCCGTCGCCCCCGGTCTCTGTCCGGACTGGCCGATGTGGGACCCGAAAGATGCCGTTCAGAATGCGGCCGAAGCGATGGGACTGGCCGACGATTGGCTTAACGTTCGGCAACTGATTCGGCCGGAGGAGATGGTCAATCCCAATATCGACGAACAGTCCATGATGACCTATCTGTCACAGTACCCGAATGCAAAGCTAAAAGCCGGTGCTCCCCTGCGTCCGCGGACCAATCACAGCAGGTTTGTACCGGGCCAAAAACGGGAGGGATGTGTCACTTGTATCGATGTACTTAGATGTCCTTGTCGATAGTACTTAGAAATAGAGTTACATGAAAATATCCTCCGACCCAGCATTGCCCTTGAAAAGCGTTTCGGATACCAATTATAGCCCTTTGAGTTTCTTTCCGTTAATTGCGGTTCTTTTTGTTGTTTCCTTTCTAAATCATACTGTTCAAATCGCTCGCCCTTCACTTCACAAATCCGCACACATGTATCGTACTTTGATCGGCACCACGTCTCGACACTGTTAACATCCTGACAACACCTTACACCTCTTTAAGCGCTCTTTATTCTCTCTCTCTCTCTCTCTCTCTCTCTCTCTCTTCCTTTCTCTCTCTTATTTTCTCTTCTCAACTTCTATTTCACCAAACCATTATCGTGTTCTTGAACATGAACTCTACTCACAATGTTCGATGCACACATTTAATTGCAGTGTTCCACCGCCGCGGTAAGTTGGTTGGTTGGTGCCAAGTACATGTTGTTGATAGCGATAATTTTTGAATTTGTTTCATTGTTGTTACGTTTCTTTTCTTACATAGTTTACAATCTATCTGCCCATCTCGCTCTCTCTCTCTCTCTCTCTCTTTGTGTCTCTCCTAAACAAACTGAAGCACAACACTTAAAAAAACGCCACATGCAAATTCTTATCGTTCATTATCAATTGTTCGGCTACGCTCTCTTCCGCCTGTACAGTTCAAATTGATAGCAAAAACCACCAAAGTCTACTGTTATTAGTTACCTGTGTGTTTTTGCTTGTCCTTAAATTTAATTGCTTCTGGAGGCATCGAAGTAATCCTTGCGGGTGCGTCACGAAGTGCACACAGGAGTTGGCTCACGCTGGCTAGTCAAAAGTTAACTTCTTCCATTTTTTTGCGAAACGTCCTTTCAAGGACGTTCTGAAATTTGGCGAAATTGAAGCCCATCATCCCGATTTGCTGGTGTCAACAGTGAGCTACTCTGGCATGATTGTACTGCTGAACGCTTTTACACTCCCACTGTCGCGCGCTACAGCTTCTACATTCTGCCGCGTTCCGCAATTCGCCAACAACTCCATCGTGCTCTCGATTTCCCCACTAACGGCATCTTTCGCTTTCACTGTCATCCTCCGACGATACAGGGTTCGCGCATACGGTCCCGGAATCGAACCAACCGGCCCGATTGTCGGAGCTCCGGCCAACTTCACCGTTGAGACGTTCTCGGCCGGTAAGGGCAACGTCGAGGTGGCGGTTCTCAACGCGAACGGTAACGCCGAGAAGGTGGACTGTCGGTTCAACAACGATAAGAACCTCACATACTCGGTGTCGTACATACCGAAGGTTGAAGGACCGCACAAGGTGTACGTGAAGTTTAACGGGCGCGATATCCCCAAGAGCCCGTACGAGGTTCAGGTCGAAAGTCAGGCCGGAGATCCTTCGAAGGTGACGGCTAGCGGGCCGGGTCTCCTGCCGGATGGTGTGATCGTTGGCAAGCAGACGTACTTCGATATCACGACCAAGGACGCTGGCAAAGGGACACCGGAAGTGATTGTGCTGGACCCGGCCAACCACAAAACTGCCGTCGCTGCCAAGTTGCGCCAGATCGGGACGGATCAGTGGCGCTGCGAGTACACGGCCAAGCAGGTCGGGCTTCACTCGGTGAACGTGTTCTACTGCGGCCAACAAATTAAAGGGAGCCCGTACGGGGTACGAGTGGCACCGGTTTGCGATCCGCGCAAGGTGCGAGCCAGTGGCCGTGGTCTGCAGCCGGTCGGGGTGCGGGTCAATGATGATGACGTCACGTTCCGCATCTTCACTGAGGGTGCGGGTGAGGGCATTCCCGAGGTGAAAATCTTCGGCCCCGGTGGGGTCGTGCCGGAGTACAGCATGCGCAAGATTGACGCCACGACTTACGAAGTGCAGTACATTCCACTGAAGGAGGGCCGCTACAAACTGTTGGTGCTCTACGGCGGCCAGGAGATCCCTAAATCGCCGTTTGAGGTGACAGTCGGTCCACAGAAGCACACTTCGATCGTGGCATACGGACCGGGACTGAAAACGGGTATGGTGTGGCAACCGGCCTGCTTCGTCGTCGAAACGAACGGCGAAACGGGCAACCTTGGATTCAGCATTGCAGGACCATCGCAGGCGGAAATCGAGTGCCACGACAACGGGGACGGTTCGGCACTCGTGAAGTACCACCCGACCGCACCGGGAGAGTATGCCGTGCACATCCTGTGCGATAACGAGGACATACCGAAGAGTCCTCACATCGCACAGGTCCTCCCGAAGGCAGACGACTTCCATCCGGAGCTGGTGAAAGTGAGTGGCCCGGGAGTGGAGAAAAATGGCAGCGTTATTGTAAACAAGCCGACCGAGTTCACTGTCGATGCAACCCGTGCCGGTTCGGCACCACTGGAGGTGAAAATTAATGATGTTTTCTCCAACACCATCGCCCATCGAATCACCCAGAACCAGGAAAATGGTACGAAGAAGATCACATATACCGCCCCGTCGGCCGAACCCGTCACGGTGGAGGTGAACTATGGCGGTGTGGCCGTGCCGCAGTCACCGTTCCGTGTGAACGTTTCCACACCACTGGACGCGTCGAAGGTGCAGTTCTTTGGCCCGTGGCTCGAGCCTGGCGTGAAACCAAATGCCGCCACACACTTCAACGTTGATGCTCGGTAAGGACTGTTCAATTTATACTACCGTCGCAAAAAGCATCCGATGTAAATCGGTAAATTTGTACGGATCGGCTCGCATCTAGAGGAAAACAGAAGCAAACAATCCTCAACAGATTGTCGCCTTTCCGTTTGAGTAGAGAATTATAATACGTATTCTAAATTACTTAAAAGTTTTTACTAAAAACATTATGCGTGCGACTCCCTTCAGGAACGCCGGGAACGGTTTGCTGGAGGTAAACTTGGTGCACGAGGAAACAGGGCAGAAGGTACCGGTGCGCATCATCGACAACGACGATCAAACGTATGCCGTCGAGGTGATTCCACCGCTACCGGGAACTTACACGACGAACCTCAGCTACGGCGGTTTGAAGGTGCCGATCGCACCAAAAGTAACCGTACATCCCCCGGTAGACGTGTCGAAGATCAAGGTGGATGGACTGGAACCGAGTAAGTATTTTTCCGTGCACGGACGCCGCACGATAGCATCGGACCTTTTCCTCTATGGCCTCGAATGGCACCCCCTTTTAATCCACACCCGGTCAACACGTATCTGATCGTCCCGTTCGCGCGAAATCTATTAGCCGCACCGTTGAACAGCCTCCAGCAGTTCCGCGTAATCACGAACGGTATCGGAAAGGCGGACCTAGCCGTTACCATTACCAGCCCGTCCGGAAACCGCGTCAAGGCGCACGTGATACCGACCGCCGAAGGGTTTCTGGTCAACTTCACGCCCACCCAGTTGGGCGAGTACCTGCTGAGCGTCAGTTTTGGTGGTACGCCGATCACGCCGCAGCCGTTCCGGTTGCAGTGTTTGGTTGGGTCCGATTCACGCAAGGTGCAGGCCAGCGGTCCCGGATTGGTGCGAGGCATCATCAATCGGCCGGCCGAGTTTATGATCGATACGCGGGGTGCAGGTCAGGGCGGTCTTGGTGTGACGGTCGAGGGGCCCTGTGAGGCGGCCATCAACTGTCGCGACAATGGCGACGGCACCTGCAACGTGGCGTACCTTCCAACCGAGGTCGGAGATTACACGATAAACATAACGTTCAACGATGATCACATCGCTGGTTCCCCGTACCAGGCCATTATCATGCCGGAGCCGAATCTCAACAAAATTCGGGTGTCCGGCATGGGCATTCAACCACACGGTAAAAGGCGTTGCTGACGGTGTTGCCGTTATGATGTTGTTCTTTCTGTTGTTTTAAAGGACTTGTTTTTCTTTCGATAATTTACTAACAAAAACCCATCGAGCGAGATATCAGACCCTTGCCGACCCGTATTTCTTCGTTTACAGCTTAACGTGTGCATGATTTGTTGTTCGCATGTCGCTGCTGGTTTTTGCTTCGTTGGAACGTGCTCTCTTTTTAATTGAATATTTTATTCTTTAGTTCAAGCCGCCCGTTTGATGCTTATCCCTTGCAGTTCAATTGCACGGTTTTCTGTTTTGTTTATATTCAGGGAAAGATTATTTTTTATTTATTTTTATTCTTTTTTAAATATCTTTCCTCGCCACAGGTGTTATTATGAATGCGCCCACCGATTTCCAGGTCGACATGAGTAAAGTCGGTGACGATGTAGACCGATCGAAACTGTCGTGCAATATTTTCGACCCCCGTGGCAACGAAATTCCGAGCAAACTGGTGCCGAGCGAATCGGCCGATGATGTTTTTCGTATCATGTATACACCGTTCGAAGCTGGCCGACACACGATAGAACTGCTGTATGACAACGTACCCGTGCCGGGCTCGCCATTCGTCGTAAACGTGAAGTCGGGTTGCGACCCAACCCGTTGCCGTGCTTATGGACCCGGTCTGGAGGGTGCATTGACCGACAAACCGGCCACTTTCACCGTTGAGACACGCGGCGCCGGAGCCGGAGGACTATCGCTAGCAATCGAAGGACCCTCAGAGGCGAAGATGCATTGCACCGACAATCGGGACGGTTCCTGTGATGTCGAGTACCTACCGACGGAACCGGGCGAGTACGACATTACGATCCGCTTCGCTGACAAGCACATCCCCGGCTCACCGTTCAAAGTGGTGGTCAACGAATCGACATGCCCAGACAAGGTGAAAGTGTACGGTCCTGGCATTGAGCACAATCAGGTGTACGAGGGTGTGCCGGCGGAGTTTTTCATTGATTGCGGTGCGGCAGGACCGGGAAAAATCGCGGTAAAGCTAAACTCATCGGACGGTAAACCGATCAGCGTGCAGGTGCAGGATCGTGGCGATGGTGTGTACGGCGTCTCGTACGTACCGCCAAAGGAAGGATCCGTTCTCACGGCGAACGTGCAGTTTGCCGACCAGGAAGTGAGCTGCAGCCCATTCGTGATGACTGTTGCTCCGGCTCCCAATGACGCCCCGGTGAAGGTGTACGGTGAGGCGGCGACGAAGAAAAATCTGCCAGCATCGCTGCCCGCCAAATTCCAGATCGACGCACCGAAAGCCCAGGCCAAGGAAGACATCAATGTCAGTATCAAGGGGCCGGATGGCAAGCCATTGGTGCCGAAAATGGAGCAGGAACAGGATGGAACATATGCGGTTTCGTTCGTGCCGGATGAGTGCGGCCCCTATAATGTCAGTATTAAGTGCGGCGGAAAGGATGTCCTTGGTTCACCCTTCCTTCTGCAAGCCATACCCACGGGAGAGGTAAAACAATCGTTAAACCCACAGTTGGAGCAACGTCATTTCGTTTGAACATATCCGATTGCATATTCTACCATCATTGCAGGCGGATAAATGCAAAATGGTGCAAGCCGTTCCTACAAATCAGGAATACGGTAAAAAGAATCACTTGGCCATCGATGCTAGAGAAGCTGGCACGGGAGCAGTAACATGCAAGATTGTGTCTCGTTCGGAGGCGAGGTAAATTCTTTCAACCTGACCAATGTAACATCCGAGACCGACCCACTTATCATCTGTTTTCAGCGACGTTGACATCGATATTATTGAAAAGGATGGATTCTTCGACATATTCTACATGTTGAAAGATCCCGGCGATTACGATCTGGACATAAAGTTTGGTGGTCAGAACATCCCGAACGGAACCTTTACAATCAAGGTAGATTAGAACACTTTTATTATCTTTCCTCCATTACTTTCTTCAATTGAGTCGAATTCGTCATGATGTTAGCTGTGTGGGTTTTGGTTTTTGTTGTTGGTAAAACATTATTGCAATGAGTTTCAGCATCGATCTGACGGTTTCGTAAAGGAAGTTGGATCGTACAACGTTAACACTAGCGTTAGCTGAATCTTACTCAAACATCATTTACCATGTTGCTAGGTTTTAGCCAAGCTGGGTGGACTTGTCGTTTATGAAACAGAGCGTAGTGCACAGTGAACACACCTTTCTTCTCATTCGTATTTAGTGCTTCCGTCCGAGTCATGTTTTCACTAAACAGTGCTTCGTTCTGACATCATTTGAAATTCATATAATCTCGTGTGCTATCTACTTGTACTTGGTTTGGTGGTGGTGACAAATAAATTACAATTCGTTCAAAAAGTATCTTCATACAACACTCACCGACGAGCAACGTTATTCGCGCGCCCCGTCAACTACCCGACCAGAATTCGAGCAGCTTTTCTTTGCTCGGTTTATGGCGCCACCTGTACGTGAACCGCTGGAAAGAAACATGCATGCAAGAAGCAGTCCCATTGGACTTTTGTCGTTGCGCTTCGCAGCCGAATTAACTTGCATGACCCAGCGGTCCTTCATTTGCTTAAGTCCTTCTTCAGCTTTATTAACAAGTTTTTGCCGCTTGACTAATGGCTCGCTCTGCGTAAAATACAGCTCGTTATTGCCGCAGAATTTCCCAAAGTGAACCGACCGTTAGTTTCGCCCAAGCCAAACGATTACGTATTTGCCACGTGACACTGCCACGTCAAACATTACGCTACCCGTTACAATTTATTTTTCCGTTCCCTGCCGGTGCGCTTAACAGTCCCATTCATCCTACCGCGCGACGCTTCTCATACGCCAAGAGGGAACATCTTTTGAATGAAAATAAATCTTGAAATGTATAAATTTTTACATTCCGTCTCGATCTCGCTGCCACTCCCGGTGCCACATTTCATGGAGGCGTTTCGCGGACCATTATTCTATAATTTGCATACCCAGCGCATATTCTGGCGTAGCGTTTGCACTAAAAATAGCCCCTCTCGTCGTGAAAATTTTGCTCATCTGCTCGCTGGTTGTCGTATCAAACGAGCGACAGGCAGCAAGTGTCCCTTCGTGCATGCGGGTGGAAGCATTTTGTTGACCATCGTTCTATACTTCGGTTCGCCTTAACCTACGTAGGCTGTTCTACAGTTTACGCTTCATGATCAACTTTGATTCCACAAGGTGCAAGGATCTTTCGTTTTTTTGTGTACTCCGACTATTTAGGCAACAGTTGGTGTGCTGTTTGCATTGTCGTTGTTCCGTTTGAACTAATTGAACAGGATGTTTCGCTGTTGCAAGGATCTTCCTCCTGTTAGCCATCCGCATGTACCTTGTTGGCTCGCATTACCGAGTTCATTTTTGACTGCCACTGCATATTTGTCAGCAAATGATTAATTTCAAACGCTGACGATGTCGGGCATGGATATACTTATGACGTTTGTTTACTTGTTTCCCACGCGTGATACATCTGACACTCACAACTCATCCTAAAACAACGGTTGTCGGAACGTGAATTACGGACTTTAGTTTTAACAAAATATCACCATCCATCACAAAATAGGTACACAAACGCACGCACACAAACACACACACTTAACGATACATCTATTGCCAAGGAAGACGCACTGGCAAAACTGCATCTGTTTCATAAATGGCTCGTTACCATGCCGCTTGTGCCTGCTGTTGCACTGCCACTAGTCGCGGTTAGGAAGAGTAGAGAATATCGAGCAAAAGCAATGTTCCTCGCTAACCCTGGCTCAGCTCCGCGACTCGGAAAGAAATTATTGTTCGATCATTGTTTCCATTGTCTCTACTGATACTAGCGTCGGTTGGCAACAGTATGCACAGGCAGGTAGGTAAAGTACAGTATTTCATATTTTGCTCATATTTCATGTGGCGTCGTTTACAGCATCATTACGATGAAACGGATTTAGGACCGTTTACTATCAATGCATCGCCAACGACTTTTATTGAGCACTGTAAATTCATATTTATTAAAGACCAACTTGGCCATTTTCGCTCCGGATTTGAGCAACAGGTGTCGTGACAAATTTGCTCTGTGCAGCACGGCACAATTAACGTTAGTGAACGTGTTTAACGACTGCAATTGTCGGCCGTAAAACAAGTGACCATCATTTGATATCTATATTAGAGTGCCTTGTAGAAAGCAACCAAATCATTGTATAATGCACTCTGCCGCAATGCAGTACGGTAACCCTCAATAAGCGTGATAGTTTCAGACAGCTCTTTGGCTATTTTTTAAAATTTCAGAAATACGATAAATTGTTTGAAGTATACCCGTTCTTGTAGGACAGTCGCCGAATCGTGTCATTCTTAAGCCGTGTTAAGCTGACATGTTGTTGAATGAATTCTATTAAGATGTGTGCACTGAAGGGTTGACCAACAAGCGTCCAAGACCGCTGCCAGCAACGTAATACATTAATCCTCGCAATTAAAACATCGAGACAGTGTTGCGCGTGCGATCATTCGTTTTTTTTCGGTTTTGGTTCATGTCTTTAAATTTTGCCAATCCGACAACATGTTGAGTTGTGCAGAGCAGCGATGTGCCCAACCCAGATGGCAAACGCACGATCGTCACATCTCATGCGTGTATCGCAGCCACGATGCCAGACGTATCATGCAAAAATTACGACAATTAGCGCAGAGTACCTGCCGGTGGTGCGTGCAATCACTAGACGAGAACGAAAATGCGTCGACCATGCTTCACATAGCGTGATTAATGTATGTTCGTTTGTGGCAGGCTTTTAAGATGTTGGTAAAAGGTACAAACTCACTCAGGATTTCTGTACGGTGACTGGCCCCAAGTACAACTTTGGATAGAAGAAAGTGCTACACTTGAAATACGCGTGTGTCCTCGAGGCGCGTGCTCTGGCGTGTGCTCTTCTTTTATGCGAGCTAGAACCACCCAACACTAATCTTCGAATTTGTTGGCACCATTCGTCGTGTTTCAAGCTGTCTTTTGTATATTTATCATATTTGCCATGTTGCCATATTGTTGGTAATTTAGCGAAAGTGTCAGGTTTTTTTCCTTGCATTATCTAATGGTTGGTTTTTCTGTTCAATAAGGTTTAAAACATTATTTTTTGTAAATCAGTCGCTATTCAATGCAATCGTGCATCATCGGTCCCGGTATCATTTTGTACCATTTTTCCGTTTAACATTAATATCTTATCCAATATTATTTTTAAAATTGTTTAGTGCTACTTTAAAAACTTTCAAGCGACCGGATCAGATGTTGTCGGACTTTTCCTGTGCTTTAAAAGGTTTCGGTAGACTCTAGAACAAAGTACAACATAGTTTCGTACGCACTTTGCCAGACTAAACCGTTGCACAGCTGGAGCCGATCAAATCGAACACGTTGGCACTAATAACCCGCTTGAGACGACGCACAGCGGTATCGAAAGGAATGTTGGCTGATTTGTCGATCCGCACCTCTTCGGTTATACCCAAGATCGCAGTTTAGCACGAAACGTTGCAATGTTTATTGGTTTGAATTGTTTTCGTTTCTATCAAAACCTCCTCGTGCCGTGGTCACACAGCAAACGCCGCGCTCACTACTTTGAACGAGGTCGTTTTTTGATTAGCTGCGTGATTTCCAGACACCAATAACTGGCGAACTCTCGGCGAGTAGCCGGACACATTTGGATGGCCTCCCGGAGCTGATCGCGACCGCACGATCCCTGCAGGTCCATTTGATTCATGCTCACACGTTGAAGTATTTCTCCGTTCGTGTGCGAGTGTCACTATATTATAGCACCTACATAGGCACACACTTAAACCTACACACAAACATTAGCGTGTACTTTTGTGGCTCAGTCAACATCCATCCGCAACGTTGCGAGAACGACGCTCACGTCAACATCGCTCCTCGATCAACAACATGGATCGTGGAAGATTCCTACAGGGCACGCGCGCCTTAAAGCCGGTCCTGGGGTCAGCAGGAGCAGTGCGGACGCCCGCGTTACCGCAACACCCCGAAACGTCGCGTCCGAATGGCGGCGATGAGCTAAGCATGTGCGGATTTGAGTTTTTTTATTGCCTTTGCTTTCGTCCACCCAAAACGACCGGCCACCGATCGGGTCACGACAGGATAGGGCAAACATTTCGATTGCTTGTATCCTACTGAGTGGTCGGAGAGAGATCGCTACTCCCGCTACGCCGCCTATCGTTCGTCGTCGGTCTGCACGCTGCACGTCTCTACCAATAGCGAACAATAGCGAAAACGAAGCCGACCACAGTGTTGTAGCGGCGGTATCTCGATCGCTCGCTCGCCACTCTCTCGCACTACTGTTTGGACACTTCGGAGGAAAAGTCACACTCGTCGGAGGAAAAGTCGCCCCCGGTTGTTCTCGCCAGTTTCGGTTGGCCACTTCTACCAGTTTTGGTGACAAACAGTGTCTGTGTACTTGATTTAGTTCAGTGCTGTTTCCGGAAATACGCCAGATTTTGTTTGACCATCTACGGTTCGGTGTAAACGAAGAAATTCATAGGATTTGTTCGCGGAACTGTACTTTTGTGCTGCAGAAGGTATTCGAGCATTGGAAGGTGAAAAACATTAGCATATAATATGGGTGGTATGACTACTAATTACATGAGGAGCCATTTTTCGATAATACTTAAACTAAGAATGCAATCTTTTTAAAGTAGAAAAAGAAAAGGTAGACGACGATATATCCCCAGAGTAGATTTTTAATTAAGTTTTTCGCGAGATCAAAGTTTGCCTCATCGTTGCGCAGCAAAATAAAAGTCCTAAAACTCAAAAAGACCTAGATCTGGGCGCGGATTTTCTAACCGTCGCGGAAACACACCAACAGCTGCGGCGCGATCGTCGTACGTTCCGTCTGTGCCACCGTCGTTTGGCTGATTCCAGGGAATGTGAAATGGGAACGTCGGTCGGTCACGTATGGAATCTTGCTTTTAGAAGCGATGAAAAACGAACCGTTACGGATAGACATTTCTTTTGCGCGTAAACGAAGCCAAAGAAACTGATAAAGTCCGGGACTACTGCAAACGAAGAGTGGTACCGGACGATTATTTAATCAATTAGTTGTACAACAAGCTGCCCAAACATTAGGTTTTCCTCGTCGGTTTTCGTAACCAACATTATGGGTATTGTGTTCTGATTTTTTTTCCAGAAGATAGAAGGAACATCATGTTGGAAACTAATATTCATATTGGTTTTATAGAGGCTTGTGACTAGTCACAGAAAACTGCTTTTGCAATCTGCGAAAGATTTAATACGTATACTAGGAGAAAGCCATGAATGTAATGAGTGTAATTAAACTATGCTTGTTTACGCAATCACACATCATACTCACATAATTGTAAAATGAGCAAACTTACAGAGTAATTTGGTTTTCTAAATATGTTTGAAAGTCTTGATGGTTTTCATATGAAAATGCTTAAAAGAAAAACATGTCTTCTTCTCACGGTTGCTGCTGGTGTCATAAATAGGGAGGTTGATCCTTAAATGCCCTTGCATGCCATTGCCTAATAATTTATGGTTGTGCAATATTCTTTGTTTCTGTGACGGATATTTCTTATTAATGTGATTGCCAACAACATGTTTTCAACAAGCTTAAAAGCGCATTGATATAGATTAAACAATGCGTACCAGGGATTAAGCCAAAGTTATCCTCCCTTCTATCGTTCCTAAATCCTCGCAACTCATTTACCTTACGCAACATGACCGAAACGCGGCCCAGATAAATATATACACATATCTATTTTTTTATTTGTCACATGCCACGATTGCCTTCTATAATTGCTTATTTTTTCGAATGCGGCAGGAAAGGAAAACGTTGTCGATTGTAGCGGTCCTTGCCTTTCGACCGTCAAACGGAGCAAATGAGCTATCACCCGGCATCATTCCGCTGCTCGTCGGTGATGCCACTGCAGCCATGCTCGAATGACATGACTGAGGGCTTGAAAAATAGAAACATTCTTAATTCAGGCACCTTGATTCCATCAAAACAGCTACACAAGACAGAACGCCCGAATCGTGCACCCGGTAGCATCGCTTCATACGATCGCGCAGGTGGTCACATGTGAGGCCAACAAATTTTGCGCATTTTGCTCGTCTGTCAATGAGCGAAGAAAATTCTGGCACAAGGATCGAACTGGTACCACCGACAGGCGCTGGTTGCCCGACGCGTGCACCCAGGGTTTATGCTTTTTAAGGTGTTTTTAGTAATGCCAACCCCTACCTCCTACAGTCCAAATGCTCAATAATTTGAAAAAGTTTTGAATGATGACCAATGAAACAAATGCTGTAAAGGAGGCTACTTTTTCTATCTTAGAGAAACGGACTAAGCCATATTTATGAGGATACTTATTGATATCGTTTCAGACAGACATCCTTTTTTTATTTCTTCAATTTTCCGAATGAGAAAAGGCGTTTAATCACAAGTGACACAAAGTGTCTTGAGTTAGCGGTTGGGTCTCCAATGAACAATGATATTTAAAACGCAAGGCGGCTACCGTCAATAACAGCGAGAAAAAAACAAATCAAGAGAAAGTTGACCGACAACCTTCGTCGCTTATTTGATGCGATGCAAACAACCGGTGAATTTCGGAACACAACCTACCGGCTTACGCTGCGGATGCCCGCCCATCTCGGCGCTTCTCGTGTGGAGGCGTCTGTAGAGCCGCATAAAATGGAAAACGAAATCACATTAATTTTATGCCAGCTTCACTAGAGAAGTGTGTTGCGCAAGTTCGTTAGTCTCGTCCGAGAGGTCACGCGTGAAAGACATAGAACGAACCCACGGGTGCCGCCGGGAAGATGACGGACTTTCAACTTGTTTTGCCACAGAGAAATAGAAGCTTAATCTAAATATATAAAACGTTCCATCGAATGTAAGCATCCAAAGGCAGCTTGACACCTTGACGATCTAGACACTGCGTGTGTCTTATGTCGGTACTGATTGATTTAAGTATCTGAAGAAACGATGGAGTGGCTTAATTCGCACCGTACTTCGACGAGTGTCTATAGCCAGCATCGTGTAGAAAGACATTATGTATACTATCGCATCACATTTTGTAAAGAAACACCCGTTTAAGAGTTAAAAGACAACCCGATCCAAAACAAACGAAGTATGTTAAGATTCTAACAATTTTTTTTAATTATTACAAAATTTGTTAATTACAATTTTGGTTAGGTAATCGTAACGCTAGTAATTTGTTTATTAAATATTAAAACAGTATATCGCAATGCAATTGTGAATGCTACTTGCGGTCTGTGACCTTGACCTAATTTAAATGTAAAACGACTCCAACAGGTGTGAACTAGGAAGCGCCAAAGCACCATGTAGCACCATGGAACCAATTAATTTAATTGCATTGTTCGAGCGCCAACAAACTACTGGGCCGTAATTAGTGACGCACAATTGAACGCCGCACACTCTGAGCCGATGCCGCACGGGTCAGTCTACCTTTAGGCGTTTCGGCAATAACTTCAGGGCGACTTCAATGCGCCGCGTTAAGTGGACGGCGAAGTTACGGCGGTAGTGCGCGTGGGCGGGCGCTAGGGTTTCATATTTTGACGTGAAAAATTCGTCGCCGGTTATTCATCGGTCCGTTCTGTTCTTAAATTAGCACCGATAGCCTGGGGGCCATCTGTGCACCCGTGACCACAGCGACGCGCAGAGCATAGCCGTCGTGAGGCTTGCGAACGCAAACGGTTCCCTGCACAGTTTCTCCATGTTGCCGGGCGGGGGAATGTCCCGTCCCGGTCCCGGTCGGACCTTTGTGACACCTGTCTCCGATACGTCTTATTAATAAGTGCCGCGTATGCGCCGAATCGAAGAAACCACGAGGACGCAAGACCGCCCGCGTTTGAAATGGTTCTTTCGTTGTTAATCGTGCGGGTTCAACTGCGGGTTATTTCAAAGCTAATCCATTCGTACCCCAGTTGCGGAGTGGGTCCTCGATACGTGGCGAGCAAAAGGTGAATGGAATGGAAGCGACATCCCGTACGAACGTCGGCGACTTGCCAGGCAACCGTCCGGGATCGGACTCGCGTGTCCTCACACGTTCGCGTGTGTCGCTGTATACTGTCGTTTGCGTCGTTTGAGCGTGTTTGTGTGTTTATGCTAACGTTGGCGAGGGATTAAAAAAATGGGAAAGAAAATTATGCTCATCTGTTGGGTGTGTCTATAAACAATGTTTCGTTCTGTTTTCCGCCCTAGGCCGTCGAGAGCGTTGAGGAGCAGGTCACGAAGAGTGCCACCAACACTACCTCCTCTTCGGCAATCACCGAAAATCACTCGTACCAGCACCAGGAGTCGTACCTCGAGCAAGTTTCCTCGGTGTCAAAGTCGAAACAATACATACAGCAAACCGCCAGCGAAGAATTTCTCGTAAGTATCAGCCGCAAACGCGTTGTCATCGAGACGTCAAGCATCAATCCGTAGACACTAATTTGTACTCCATTTGCGGCGTGCGATAGATTCGGGAACGGCTCGTGAACGGTAAACACGACAGTGTTTCCACACTAAACAGTGTACAGCAGACATCGACGACCACCAGCTCTACGAACGGGACCTCGGAGCACGATAGCCACCACAACGGTACAAGCCGCTTGCGCGACTTCAAACTTGAACGTTTAAATCTTCCCCAAACCGGTGGACTGGTAACAGGTAGGTCCCGCTGCGCTCTCCGCTTAAAGCAGATGTTACACTTCGACTATGGGTCATTAAGTACGATCCTTTAAATACTTAAAACCACAGTCATACCGTTGGGTCTGGCGCGTGCTCCCGGCGGGGAAACAGTGGATTGTCTTTCGGATCACCATAAAGAAGCGGAGCTCATTTACCGTACGTTTATGATGCCGTCAATGTCCGTCTATTAGCGGTATTTGTTTACCGTCGCCGGCAATACGAACCGCGGCCCGGTTAACGCCACGTCAATCAAAGTCGATCGTTTCGTTTGGCATGACGTGAGATTGTCACCGCAGTGACACCATCGGACACCGTCCGTTAATGACGTTCGAATACATTTGGCAGCAAGCCGCGCCAGCCGATCGGCTTCTGACCGTCCGCAGCGACTAGTGCCAGGCGTGCAGCGAAGACCCGTACCCGGCTGCTGAGTGGTGTCGATCAAATTCGCGTGCCCGTACTCATTGACCAACGCTGGTTTCCGTTTTTTCTATGCCGAGCGTTCGCATCATGCTGAAAGGGAAAAAGAACTTACACGTTGGCGCGTGTGAGAATTCGAGGAATTTAAATGGCAACCTTCGTCACGACGTCCGAATGATGTAACAAATTATTTGGGGACATCACACTCAGTTGCAACACGATTTCCTGTTCATGATTCACCGCTTGATTTATTTACGCCACGAATGGCGAGTGTTGATTGAGGATCTTGTTTCGGTGTAATTGTTGCTGTATTTTGTACAACAAAAAACCGGCGGACCAGCAACAAGGGGTGAATTTATTGCGCATTCCTAGCGTACTTACGGTTTATGGCGTATATTTCATTGTTTATGACACTTTCTACTTTATTATGCACTTTCATACCAATTAAGCAAGTCAGCTCACGGTCCACAAATAACTGTCTTGGTTCATCAGCAAAAGTGTGCATTTATATTTTGATGCATTTGAAACAATATTTAACAGACATTGTTATACGTAGCAACAACACCGAAATGAAACAAAACAACGAATCTGTACGCCGCAAGCTACTAATGGGTACACTCATCGACAGAGACTTTTCGCGGCTATCAGGTTATGCTGTTCCGGTTCAGAACCCCTCGACCCCTGTCCACCGACACATGGTACATTCCAACGGCGAACGGTGACACAGCATCACTCCCACACGCCATATCTTTATGATTGTTAATACTTTAAGTAAACAACAGTCGGGTGAACATCAATTCGCATAACTGTCGCCATTTGTCGTCGGAACACCGTCGGTCCGGGTGGGCTGGTGATTCTGGTGAAACAGTTGTTCGAGGGGAGAGCGTCCACAGTCGGTGGATTAAAAGTAGACATCAGGAAACCGAGACCAACCATCGGGGCAAGGTTTTTCGGACGAACGTTGACTAGGCCGGGAATTTATTTTTTCTTCGCCGAGCGTGTTTTCTTCCACCCACGGCGCGGGACATCTGCTGGTGAACGCTTACGTAACGCTGTTTGCAATGGCGTATTGCATCGCGATCGCGGATATAACTATGGCCGGAAACGCATTTTTCCCAATGCCGATCTTTCCGCTCTGTCTGGCACCAGCTGCGCTCGTCGCACAGGAACTCGGCCAAGCGAGATTGGCGAGATGGCTGTGATGGATTAATTAGCTTGGCGTACGCCCTGATCCGAACATAATGATTTCGCCGTCCGGCTCGGGGCTGCTTTACGGCTTCCGCTAAATGAATCCAGCGAGCAGCTGGCGCTGGCTACATCGGGCACATCAAAGATAGCGAAACCAGGAAAGGGTGTTTTTTGTTATATGTTGTAAAATTTTACTAAACCATCTGCGTTACATGTCACTGAGGCCGTGTCCATGAAATGAGCCGACCATGATCCATTCCCGTTTTAAACACGCGCTGAAAAGCGGTAGTGGACGAATCGCCATAGACGAATAGGCCAAAGCTGTACTCAACCTTCCCACAAACAAGAGCAGTATTTAAAGCCAAAGAAAGGATTAAATATTATTGACGCATCGTGAAAAAACCGGATAAGCGCCGGAGAGGTCAATTAAAATATTACAAACATGCAGCTCACCTGCATCGCCTTCGAAACCGATCTCCGCCCCATCATCGACCGTGGTCCGTGGTAACGGTCCACAGCCCTGCCCAATGTCGTTTCCAACAGGTGCTCTAGTCAATCGCATCTCGCAATCGCCAAGAACTTATGCGATATCTCCCGCCATTCCCGCCTTCCATCGCGCGCAAGGATGCGGCGCACGCAGTGATTAATGTGCAATGAGGTCTGATGTCCACCTCATCGGACGAGGTGGACGATGCCCGGACCGATGAACCGTTGATCCACTCCGGGGACACCTTGCACGGATAGTGTAATCGGGTTCAAGAATGAGCAAGGCAAAAGCAAGAAAAAACCCAAACTTTGCTGTGCCCGGGCTTTTTGAGTACACTGTCTGGGGAATCAGTGCTGAATTTATCACAGAATGGCGACATCGTCGTAAGAACGAGACGAATATCGCGTCGAAGCTGAGGCGATATAAATATCCGCTCCGTGGGCCAGTCCAGGCAGCAGCAGTTGGCCGTCAGGTCGTTTTGGGTTATAAAAGTTCTTCCACAGCTGTCGCGGAAAGAGTTACTCTCTCTCACTCTGTTACGCCACGAAAACCTGTAGCGTCACCCGCATCTTGGTCTTTCTGACTAAATGGCTGACCAAGCCAACCAGAAATGGACTGAACTTTTAAAACTATTGGTAGATTGCTAGACATTCATCGTTAGTACACTCATTAATTTTGACAATGTTACCATTCACACGTTTTGACAATGTGTAAAGGAATTTCAGAGTCTAACTTAGTACTATTTACGAATTCTTTCCGGCTGCAATGGTTTTTCGATAATACGAAAATATTCGCTGCCGATGTGGCAGCTGAAAGAGTGGGAATGACGGATTGTCATTTTCCACTGAAACTTTTCACCATCCGTGAGTCACGATTTATGAGAGCTCGTGTTAAGACCCTGCTGGGCATCGTGGTCGACCAAAAACATCGACTACGTCAGTGTTGCGTTACTTGGCGCACTATTGTCACGGTACCGTGGTCTCAATGGAGGCGCCTGGTCACCCGTCACAGTCCGTGGAGGCGCCTGGCTGTTGTCGGCGTCGTCAATTATTTTATTCGTGCGCCTTCGTATCTTTTGCGATCAACAAAACGAGTGATACATTGTGACAGCTGTGAAGGTCATTTGACTGGTAATAAATCACCGCAGGTGCTGCACGTCAAAAGCGAACGTATGATACTGCACGACTGTACGGCTTCCTCTGGCCGTTGCTTTAATCCGGTTGATTTCTATGAATAGGCTATCAGTTCAGAGGAATTCGCTCTTCGCTTCACAATCTTCTGAATTATACGCAACGAACAATCGAAAAATGAACACAATTAATTTTCCACACATCCTTTCATCTATGGGAAACAAAAAGTTTATAGTTTCTGTCGTCCCTGTTTTTTATACAACTAAAAGCTGGTAAACACGATTGCAAGGCTTGCAACAAGGCCGATTCTCACGAAAACCCGCACCGTTTGATGTTTTCGCAAACGATCAGCGGGTTAGGCTGCATTAAAAGCAGCTCATAAACCTACTCGCATCTCATCAATTACAACATTTCCTTGGCGGCACAGGATGACAACTCTCGCCGGAATCAACCGCCCCGGATGGAAGCTCCCCGATCGTGCCACATCCGCCGTGTGTCGGCAGCTGGTGCCGGTGCAGGGTGTGCTATAGTTACTCGTAACTTTTGCTTCCGACACCCCAACGTGCCGACGGTCATACTGCCTGTGATCTCTCGCTCGATGCTACCCGTGTCCCGAACACGCGCATGACGTACTTCGGTTTGTAATTTATTGTGCAATTTGTCACCACGCCGCCGTGTACAGCATCCCGATACGGGGTTGATCCAATCGGGTGCCAGCCACTACGAGGCGAACGTTTACTCCATCCCCCGGAATAAAAGTATGGGCTCACGAAATGGAAAGTGTCATGTTGTGAGTGTCGCTACATGCTGCACTTGGCGATACAAGTGCACCATAATTTACGAAGCGACTCCTTGCCCCTTGCCCCCAGCCGCCATGAATCTTGTTCCATGGTGAACGCGAACACGTTCCGCTGGGGTCCAACAGATCCAAAATCTATCTGGACTATTTTTAGCCTTCAGTAGTCGCTAGTAAGTGACTCTGTCTCCATCTCTCACTCGTTGGCCGTTCTTCTGCTAGCATGCCTGTCCCAAATGGACCACTTCCTCACACAAACCTTCAAGGTAGTGGACCACTGCATCTGTTCGCTGGGTTCGAGAGTATGTTTTTCGGAAGCACGTTCTACCATGTGTTTGAAGTGGCAATTTCCATTTCTTTAATTTTTTTGTTTCCAAACCACATAAAGCAACGGAACATTTGGAACGGAAATAATGATGGGCGAGAAAGTGGACACCACCGCGAAGGGGGAGCAAGTTGGGTCGTTTGGGCGCAAAAGCACGCTCTTTCGCTGCGATTTCCAGACGATCATGTTGATGGCTAAAATGATGATGATCATAGAGCGATATATTTACTACGTGGCGCCACCATTTGGGGCGCCTTGGATTAGAACTGATCACGTGTGCTCGACCGAGTATGGAGTTTTGGTTTATTGATTCGTCGAAACTTTGTTCGTTCTGGATTTGTGGAATTTGGCCATTGGCCGTGCATGAAAAAGTTACTTTACTTCAGTTCGGCGCGCGACCACTCCATTTGCGTTGGCAGTCCAAAGTGATGCAATCAAACGCGAATGCATTGCGCAATGCGCAGGAAGCGCTAAACATGATGCACTTTTGATAAAGTTGTAACTTGCGCCAGTTATTGCTGCGTCCCGCCAACGCACATCATTCGTCCTCCGTTGATGGCTATCGTGTGGCCCTCCTTCCGGCGGTCGTCTCCATTAACGCCATCTTTAGCCGTCGTGGAGCGTCGTAATAGCTCCCCACGAGAATGACGTCCGTGGAAAGTTGGCCCGTCTCCGGTTCGCCGGCGGGTAACGGAAAATGTTAATTAAATCACCGGCAAATAGTATTTTAATTAAAGCTACTAATTTGTGCCGAACATCAGCCCGCCGCGGCCGGAAGGTGAACGATGGGACCACCGGTCGCATGCCATCGTTTGCGTTAATTTATGCCGCTCCGTTGCAAAACAAAAATACGAAGCAACCACGAATGCCTGCATGCAGTCACAGGTGGTCTACGATTTGTCTTCAGTCGGTCCTCGCAACCGACCAGCGGCTTACTATATTATCGCTTAAGGGGTTTTGTTAAACATTTGCCTTGCCGTCGTTTTGCAAACACAACGACGAGATCGTGGTCGAGGATGTCCAAAAATGTAGAGTTTTAAAGTAACGTCTTTAAACCTTTTGTGCAATTTTTAATTTTCCATAGCAGTATCGACCAAGAAGTAAGTATAGAAGTTAAGGAGAAAGCAATTGATTTAAAATTAAGTAAAGCGCTTACTTCATTTTTCAACGAACTAACCGTCTTTACCCCAGCACCTTAAAGAGCATTGTTTCCATTCCACGTTCAACTTCCACGTCACTCGATCGTCGACCATTTTGTGAGCCAGTATGTCACACCACGACACTGAAGGAGCGATGGCTTTTCTTCTGCGAATGATTTCGATTACAGGAACGAAAAATGGTGGAAATACACTCGATCCAAAACGCGACACGCACAGACAGACGGCGGCGGTGTGTTGAAAATGATGGTACGCATGTATTTGTGACAGATCCTTTTCTCGGAAAAAACTCAAGTTCCCAGCGCGCAGTGCCACGTTGCGAAAAGTGGTCGATCCGTTCCGTCCGTCCAGGGTTTGCGCAGTTGTCACCGCAGTTGTCATTTCATCGGCTCCAAAAATATCGTACAGCCGCCTGAACCACTGGCGACGGCAACAACTGTTGATCGAAGCCGAGTGTCAGAACGTTGCGCTCCGTATGCTGCGGACGCATAACACCCGCAACTCGGAGCGGGACAGCAACGACAGGACATCTCTCTTTGCGCTATCGCGCTCACGCGCGTGCCTAGACGCACGCACTCCGCAACGGTCGCAACCGTCTTGTTATAAAAATGCATAAATTTATTATCCAACGCGTTCTCCCGCGCCCGGTGGATGGGCGCGATGGAATGTTGGCGACGGAAGCTGTACGATACGGGTGGACAGAAAAAAGGGCCTCGCCTTCCGGCTCGGCTCGCAAACCGAAAATATACTGCCGAACGGCGGTGGGCTTTTTTTTATTAACTTTACTGTCTTAACTTAATAAGACGTGAAGGCAGAACTATGCCGAAGCAACTGATCGCTCGTTTGATTCATCGAGTTTCTGTGAAGGCCATTTATGGTCCGTTCGATTCATTCACCGTTTGGACGCTATTTCCCACCGGGCGAAGTATGATCCCACTTGTTCAAGCTCACGCTCCCAGATCCGAGATTTCGGTCATCGCCACACTTTGATCGGCCGCGACGTTCGCTCCCCACGGGTGTGAACCTTCGGCGGAAAACCCGACGAAGAGTGATCGGTCGGCTTGGGCCAAGGGGCGACGAGAAGCACGCACCAGAGAGGCACCAGCAACCATTTTCACCGACACCCTCGGGCGAGGGAGAGATCAGATCCAGAAGCGTGTCAATCCGGCGTCCGATACACGGGCACGGTTGCGGAAATTCGTATTCCGCTCGGGCCTCGATTCTTTCCTCTCGCTCGCACTCGAGCATGGGAGCGCTCCAAAATTCGTGTGCGAGATGTCCTATTCGTACACACTTCCCAACACCCTCTCACCGGATGTTGGGCATCGTTTCTTCTCTTTCCTGTCGTGGAGATGGACACGGCGAAGAAATGCGCAACAAACAGAAGAAAAAAAAACGGACTCTAAAACCGAGGCGCACACAAACACACAAGCACCGATCGGTGGCCGGCCCGATCGGTCTTCGGGGCGTCCGGCTCTCTGTTGGCCAGGGCGCACTGGAAAGGAGACGACGGACACCTCCGAATCGCTGGTCCGGTCGTACCGTTTATCAGTTGACGTTCGGTATTCAGCTCATCAGCACGCTCGGAAGCTCCCTGACGGATCCGAACCATTCCGATTGCTCCAAAGGCACGCGACTAGTGAGAGTGTGTGTGCGTGTGTGTGCGTGCGCGACCAGTACGGCTGTGTATGTGTGTGTGTTAGGGAACGTGTGTGATTTTCATATTGTGGAGCGCTTCCCAGCAGCAGCCTCCCGGGCGAAGCAGCGATAGGCTCCCACCAGGAGCACACCTGCCAGTTATTGCCGTCGCTCGAAGCGCACTCGAAGTTGTAGAAACCCTAGGTAAGCGACGTACGGTGCATCCTGCAACCGAAGGAACCACCGTGCACCGTGTCGTACCGTGAGGGGGTCCGTGCTCTGGCCAGTGTCAATCAATGTATTCAATGTTAATGCGTATTCCGATGAGTGTGGTGCACCTGGAAACGCGCAGTGCTGCAACTAAGCTGGATGGACTAATCCATCCCTAAGCGCGACCCGAGAGAGAGAGAGAGAGAGAGGCGTGTGAGACAGTGTGCTCCTTCAGTAGTCCTGCTAATTTGGCCTGGTATTCCTCCGCGGTCCGGCACGCGTCCGTTTGCCGAAAGGCTCGACAGTCGTTTTCGTTCCGAGTACGCGAGGATCGCATCCGGGGCAAGGAAATTGATTGCCACCATCATTCCCACATTCGGTGCGCCACCGCCGGGCCTTCAGTGCCGCGCGGTTGCAGCTGTTGGTACACAGGGTGGACGTCTTTCGTGGACGTTCGAGCAAAGCTACCGAAAACAAATGAAACAGTTGGATTATCCTTCCCTTGAAATCCCGTCCCTCAGCATGTTGCGTACCCCGAAGGACGTTCAGGTACTGTACGGGTTCCATGGAAACTAGTTCTTCCGGATGGCCACGAGTTCCGGTTGGCGGTTGCTGCAAATCCGTCTTCGAATTGGCCCTTGATCGGGACGATCGATCGTCGAGCTGCATATTCGCCGATCGGCTTTCCGATCTGAGTTCAGGTGCCGTTCGCTTTCGATTCGGTTCGGTTCTCGATCGCTCTCGTCCGGCACGAAATCCGACAGCTGCGCCGCACTCCACATGAGTTCCACAAACCCACACACACCCCCCACACACAGACAGAGAACACAGCACATCACAGAACAAGCACACAGACACACACGCGCGAACTGGCCCTGGAGAAGAAGGGTGTGCAATCAATTGTTCTGCATTATGCGGAGCTGCCTCCTCGCGTACACGGAAGCCGAGAACCCTTCGTTGGCCACCGGCCCACCTGGGGCCATTCGCGGGGGGAAAACCAGCCCATCCTAGCAGGACCAGTGACACCGATGTTACTGACCCACTTTTCTCGCCGTGTTCTGCCGGTTAGGTTTGCATGTGCGCGACAAGTTGTTGTTCGAACGCGTTCCGGAACGAGTTTTGGTCGCCATATTGAGGTAGCCAAACAGTCACACATAAACACTACTTCCGGCCGGACGTGGCACCCGCGCAGAGACAGTCAGAGCCAGCACCCAGCACACTTCACGCCCAGTTCGTCCCCCGCCAGACGGTACGGTAATCATGTGGAGTGACGACGAGGAGCGAAGATCCGAACCGGTCGAAGCGACCTGGGAAGAGTACAGTCAGTTCTATCGAAGCTTTCCGCGCTCCATGACCATTTCCGAGCACGATCGGCGCGAGATGGTCCGGGTGTTCTACATCGAGCAAGACGTGCCGGTGGTGGAAGACTCGGAAATTGACTTCGTCCCGACCAACATGCTGAGCGGATTCTTCCTACACTCGCACAAAGGTAAAGATGATGGCAGACCGAGGGAACGGAGCTGGCACCCAGCCACGACAAGGATGGCTGCGCCAGCGCCGAATATTCGACGCGCGCTCGGGGAAAAATGTCCCCGTTTTTTTTTTTTATGGGACAAGTCGTAAACAATCGATCGAACATGGTTTTCTTGCGCGAAACGTTCGCTGGCGATGTCTGCCACCCGCATTAGTGCCACTGTCACAATTTCATCGCGCTTGGCTCAAAGGCTGTGTAGTCACCGTCCCACCATACCGTCAAGTTTCTCCAGGCCCTGTTTGTAAGTAAGATCGGGCCCCCTTCAAGCAATTCTATCTAGTGACGAATGTAGTTAAACTCGCGATACTCGAATACTTCAGACACATTCGAGCCATGCTTTGGAAGTTTACTGTTTCTTTGATCTTTCTACAACCTGTTTTCGTGAGGATCCGTTCTTTGAGTTGTTAATACAAATTATTAATATTACATGTCATACGAGTTTACTAGTGCCGAAATCTCTCAAATGTTTGAACAATGCCTTGTATAATTCATATCTCATATTTAAATTTCACTATGGCCATATTTCAACCCACCGAAATGTTGGGCATGGATCGTCAATCAATTATGAGTCTGCTGGTTTGGAAGCTAGCTTAATGCAACGTAATATCGATTTATATGTCCCTGCAAGACAAACAGTTCTTCAAATTTAAACATGGGCATTTATCCCAACCACAGCACTGTTGGCTCTTGATCCGCTGGCTGAGAAGTTCTTTGCGCTGCAACGTCTTTCAGTCCATCGACGATTAACGCTTTATTATGCCAGTAATGCCCGTTCGCCACGATTCATGCGCACCTGATGGAGCGCTCCGGCAACTGGCGCGCCAAGTGCCAACTTGGCCCCGAGAGGCCAAAACAACATACTTTCGCAAATGCCACGCGCCCCACGACGAAAGGAGAGTCACTCAAACAGTGGCAGTCACGCTGCAAGTGCCATCAATTAACCGGAGTGCGCCCCGAACGCTCAAGAGACTTGTTGATTTCGGAAGCAGTGTGCCACTTGAAAGTAATCCAAGCCCCTCACACATATCTGGCGCTGCTCATCACCACAGTTTTCTTCGCGACTGCGAAGACGAATGCCTGTTTATCGTTTCCGACAATTCCTGCGCCACTTTGCGCGCGGGGCGCTAGACATCGGTGGTGGGGACCACAAGTGGCAGCAGCCGCTTCGAAACCACCGAGTCGTCGGTTGCGGGAAGCCGAAACCAGTCGCACATTTAGCACTAAAATAAACAACACGCAGGAGGCAACACAGCGGCCGGCCAGAGGAGCGAGCGCGAGCTCGGTTAAAGTGGAGGTTTAGAAAATTGAATAAAAATATTTTCGTCCTGCCTCATCACGCACCGACGTTCCCCGGCATGCTGGTAATGCTGCGAATGTTCGAATTCCGGTGCAATGGGTCAGAACAAAAGTGGATCAATGAAACCGAGAACCCAAACAATGCGTAAACTATGCTTCAGCTGCGTTTACGCTTAATGGTAGACGCACGCCGTGTCTCCTTTCTGCTGTGGAACGAAAGGTGCAGACAAAGTGAGGCGTAGAATGTCGGCTGTTGGAGTCACACTTTCCACTTCCAGCCAGTTTTCCGTTTCAAGGGCACCAACATAAACGACGTAGAAATTCGGAAACACCAGCACCGTTCGGTTCCAGCCAAAAGGTCCACGGATGAGTCGATTTTGTTTAAATTTGAGCTCAATCCCGTAGAGAGTTATCACTTCACATTTATTGTTAATCAACCGTGGGCAGTTTCAGTGCGTAAAACGTAGGTTCGTTGTTGTGCATCGTTCGGCGCCTCACTCCCAACGATCCCCAGCTTGATAGGGCCGACAATCCACGAACGGTCCAGAAATTCCTGAGCCCGAGTCTGATCTTTTTGGCAGATAAAAATAGGCCAAAAAGCGTACCAGTCGCCACTTTCACGGATCGGAAGCGTTCTCGACAACTGGCGGCCGATGGTGTCGGATTGTATTCACTTTCTCAGCCCCGTAAACGAGTCGATTTTGCCATTTATGACGGACGCTGAATTGTAGAATTCGGTAAAGGTCAGCTTCTTCCCGACTCCCCCATTAGAGGCACGCGCGTGATCATATTTTCTCTGTGCATTAGTCATTCCAGGGCTTTCGATTTCATTCTATTGCCCAATGGCCACCATGACGAGCCGAACCGTGGCCAACCCGTTCCAACCTTGCTCTAACCTTCTTCCAACGGTTTTTTTTTCTTCGTCCCCATTTCCGTCTCCTGACCATCCCTTTGGTTTGGCCAGCCGCGGCACTCGGGCGAGCTCGGCCAGCATAATAATTTATGGGTGGCTTTCATGCACGAATACACTGCCGCAGCTGTACGCGGCGGCGATGATCTGCTGCCGGGTGTTGGCTTTCCGCACGGTTCTTCGGCTGTCACACTAACGACCCGGGGCGCGCATGATGGAAGGCCTCGGCAGGGCCAACGGTGGCCTATCGAAAACGTTGAAATAATAAATTTCTTTTCTTTACGCTTTATTGCAACCGTTTCACTCTCACGCTTTCTAGTCGCTGCTGTCCATCAAGACCCACAGTGCTCGGGACGTTTGCGAGAGGAATGTAAAAACAAACAGCGCGGTGTTGTTTCTACTATTTTTACCTCTTCCCAAGTTCGCACTATCAAAGTCGAGGTTTGCGTTTTTCTTTGTGCGGATTAAAAATCTTCCCAAAATGCCGATCCTGCTCCTGCTCGACTCCGCCACGGTACCATTGTAAACAGTGTGTGACGAACCGTCGTTTCTGTGTTTTTTTTTTCACAAAGCGCTTGCGTGTGTTCAGGTCCATAACGAAGCGGGCGCCTGGTGCTCGCCAGTAGTGTGGCCAAGCCAAACCTGGTATGTGTCGTAATCTCACTCCTTAACTCACACTGGGCAAAAAAATTGACTTTTTGTATGAGCTGAGCGAATTTAAAACGCACCGTCTCCGGCTCGATTACCGCGATATCGGAAGCATTGTCCTTGGTAATGCGGAACCAAATGTATTTCGGTCCAATAAAATCCCATCAAAAACATTGGCTGGCATAAACAAATGAAACTGTTTATGCGGCTCCGTTCGTCTCCCAACCGGTGTATGATTGGCACAACGCGCGTTATTTGGCCCAGCCGCCTACCCGTAGATGCCCAGGATGTAGTTGAAATCGATAATAAACAATCCGTCCTATTTGGGGGGCTACAAAGTTTCGACAAATTGAGTTTCTTTCCGTTGTCATCGTTCACCGCGTTGCGGCGGTACGCCTTGTGTGTCCGATCCGGATTCAAGGCCGTATGCCGGATAACAAAACAAATCCCACCAGTCGCGGCCGTTGCATAAGATAACGCATTGTCACAACGTCACGGCATCACAACGTGCACGAGCTACGTTTTGCGAAGTCCAGAGAGCAGGAAGTCCGTGATCGTGACTCACAACAACAACCCATCAGACATCGGGCACAACAACACAGAATCAACAAACAATTGGACAGACAAACACAACAGTGGCCACCCATCGAAGGTGGCAAACGCTGTTGTTGCACCCGCTGCGTGTTGCGCGATCTTGACAGTGAGACCGGGACCGGCGGGAACGAAGATGGACATCGGACGACCGACCGAAAGTGCTGGGCCAAAGACAAAGTTTTTCGAATAATTCCAAAACAGAAACTCGCACAAATCCGCATTTTCCGCAACGAAGCTGGCCAGCGGCTTTTTTCTCCGCACCAAAGATCTATATTTAACAGATCAGATCAGCGGCCAAGCAGGGACGAAAACGAACGAGGCGAAGGCCAGGCCGAATGCTGTGTCGTCCGAACGTGTCGCCTCCATTCAGCCGCGCGCGCGACTCTGAATGCAACGCCAGCGGGAAATGTGCGAGTTTATTCTTTTTCCATTCTTGCGTGTCCTTCCAACGGGCGCGGTGCGCTTGAGCAGGACCGGGCGGGGAAAAGCTGGGAAAAATTTTGAAGATCCGTCCAAATAAATTGTGCCAAAAAAACAACAGGTGTACCCAATATGTATCGCTGCGGCGCTCGGGAAACCGTCCTGCTGGTGGCCGAATAGGCAGAGAGAAAGCGAGTGGCAATAAAGTGGTGGCGTCGCGCGATGGGGTGCCAACGTAGAACAGCCAGTTCTGGGGCCGCGCCGAGGCCGAGGGGCGCGCCGAGCAGGACGGGAACGCAACCGTAACGCCACCCCGTCCAACGGCGCTAGAGCTCCGGGTGGCACGAGTAAGCGCAAAGGAATTTTTATAAAAATACCCCTGGAATGGATCACACTTTTGAGCGGTTCACATTATGCGATGATGATCGTGTGATGATCGTGATGAAAATAGGGAACGCCGCGCAGCCCGCGCTGTTGTGTAACTTGTCCCGGTCCGGGCGAGATCGCCACCTTGATCACATGTCTCGCCTTGCGTGGGATTACGAAGGACTTTGCTACTCGCCGCCGTGTCGTTCGCCGCGCTGGGATTCGCTTGAATAATGTGGTTTTGCTTGTCGCCTTTCTTCCACCAGCCGAAGTCAAGATGCCCAGCGGACAGGTAGACAAGCCCGTGATTGACGACAACCACGATGGAACCGTATCGATCCGCTACGAACCGAAGGAGGAAGGTATCCACGAGCTGGCGGTGAAATACAATGGGGAGCATGTGCAGGGCTCGCCGTTCAAATTCCACGTCGATTCGATCTCGTCCGGGTACGTGACGGCGTACGGACCGGGCCTGGTGCACGGTGTCACGGGCGAGCCGGCCCAGTTCATCATCTCCACCAAGGGGGCCGGTGCCGGCGGTTTGCAGATGGCCGTCGAAGGGCCGAGCAAGGCGGACGTAAGTATCATCGAGCGGTGCAGCGCCACTACGAGCAATTTGTTACGGTAACGATTTTTAAATCGCTTCGCTGCAGATCACCTATCACGATAACAAGGATGGCACGGTGTCCGTGTCGTACCTACCGACCGCTCCCGGCGAGTACAAAATCTCCGTCCGCTTCGGTGACAAGCACATCAAGGGTTCGCCGTACTTCGCCAAGATCACCGGTGAGGGCCGCAAGCGTAACCAGATCTCGGTCGGCTCCTGCTCCGAGGTGACGCTCCCGGGCGTCATCAGCGACCAGGATCTGCGCTCGCTGAACGCGTCGATTCAGGCACCGACGGGCCTGGAGGAACCGTGCTTCCTGAAGCGCATGCCCACCGGCAACATTGGCATCTCGTTTACGCCACGCGAAATTGGCGAGCACACCGTGTCCGTCAAGCGGCTCGGCAAGCACATCGCCAACTCGCCCTTCAAGGTGAACGTGTGCGAGCGTGAGGTCGGCGACGCGAAGAAGGTGGTCGTTTCGGGCAGCGCGCTGAAGGAAGGCAAAACGCACCAGGACAACGTGTTCTCGGTGGACACGCGCAACGCCGGATACGGCGGTCTGTCGCTGTCGATCGAGGGCCCGAGCAAGGCGGAGATCCAGTGCACGGACAAGGACGACGGCACGCTGAACATCGCGTACAAACCGACCGAACCGGGATATTACATCGTGAATCTCAAGTTCGCCGACCACCACGTGACGGGTTCCCCGTTCACGGTGAAGGTGTCGGGTGAAGGCACGAACCGGCAGCGAGAGAAGATCCAGCGGCAGCGCGAGGCCGTTCCGATCACGGAGGTCGGTAGCCAGTGCAAGCTCACGTTCAAGATGCCTGGCATTACGTCGTTCGATCTGTCCGCTACCGTTACCTCGCCCGGTGGCGTTAGCGAGGACGCCGAGATACAGGAGATTGAAGACGGATTGTACGCAGTTCACTTTGTGCCGAAGGAGCTCGGTGTCCACACGGTTTCGGTCAAGTACAAGCAGATTCATATTCCTGGTAAGTGGTCGCACGATGGTGGGGAAACAGGGCCCTTTGATGGTCAAGAAGCAAGGGATTAATCCACACCATTTTCGTGATGATCGTTTGCAGGATCGCCATTCCAGTTCACCGTTGGTCCGCTCAAAGACACTGGTGCCCACTTGGTCAAGGCCGGTGGTCCGGGTCTTGAGCACGGTGAACAGGGCGTACCGGCCGAGTTCAACGTGTGGACGCGCGAAGCAGGCGGTGGCACTTTGGCCATTTCTGTCGAAGGCCCCAGCAAAGCGGAGATCGAGTTCAAGGATCGCAAAGACGGCTCGTGCGACGTTTCCTATGTGGTCAGCGAACCAGGTAAGGCCGCCGGTCCCATGCCGTTGCACAACGACTGACACTTGATATATCGTCTTGGTTACCGCATTTCAGGTGACTATCGCATCGGGTTGAAATTCAACGATCGCCATATTCCGGACTCGCCGTTCAAGGTGTACATCTCACCGGCGATGGGCGAAGCGCACAAACTGGAGGTGGCACAGTTCCCAACCGGTTGCGTTCAGGCCGACAAGCCTGCCCAGTTTATGGTCCGAAAGAACGGGGCCAAGGGTGAGCTCGATGCGAAGGTAAGACGTCCTACGGCGACTCTCGGTGCTTCAGGCGAAGTATAAATTACCGTTCGCTTACGCAGGTCGTTGCTCCGTCCAACAACGAAGACGATTGTTTCATACAACTGATCGACCAGGATCAGTACTCGGTGCGATTCTATCCACGCGAGAACGGTATCCACGCAATCCACGTGAAGTTCAACGGTGTCCATATTCCCGGCTCTCCGTACCGCATAAAAGTCGGCAAGGACGACGTCGATCCGGCCGCGGTGCACGCTTTGGGCAAGGGTCTCGGTGATGTGAAGACGGGCGAAAAGACCGATTTGATCATCGACACGTGCAATGCCGGTGCGGGTACGCTGGCCGTTACCGTTGATGGTCCGGCCAAGGTAGCGATGGACTGTACGGAGGTCGAAGAAGGCTACAAGGTCCGCTACACGCCACTATTACCAGGCCACTACTACATGACGATCAAGTACAACCAGATGCACATCGTCGGCTCACCGTTCAAGATCAACTGCACGGGGGAGAGCTTGGCCGAAGCCGGTGGTCAAGAGACGTCCTCTGTTATCGTCGAAACGGTGGCCAAGGTGTCGAAGGGTGGTAATCGGACCGGAGTCATCCTGCCCATCTTCAAATCGGACGCCAGCAAAGTCCAGTCGAAGGGCATGGGTCTCAAGAAGGCGTACATGGGCAAGCAGAATCAATTCACAGTGAATGCCGGTGATGCGGGTGAGTTATAGAATTACGATAGCAATACTCGTACGGGCAAAGAATAAAATGGGCCTTTTTATCGTTTAGGCAACAACATTCTGTTTGTCGGCATTTACGGCCCCAAGGGACCGTGCGATGAAGTGTTCATCAAACACACGGGACGCAATCAATACAATGTCAACTATCTGGTTCGTGAGCGGGGCGACTACATCCTGCTGGTGAAATGGGGCGACGATCATATTCCCGGATCCCCGTTCAAGGTTGAAGTGTAAAGACCCCACGACACCCGCCACTTGTTCCGTTAAACAAAAGTCCAACACTGCAAAATGTCACCCATTCGGTTCGTGCTCATCTTGCGAGGAAAAGTTTCAACAGTGCCAGTATCAATCATTACAACAACGCGTTAACAATGACATTTTTGGAAACATCACACAAACATACAAACACGCACATACACAAAATCTGTACCATCTCACGACACGATGCGCTACCATTTTCGGTTAATGTGTACGCCCACAAGCTGTTTGTTTCGAATGGTCTCAGCGTATCCTTGCCCTTGGCAAGAAGAAAACAATCGTCCAACGCCGCAACCCAAGGTGCCTGAACTGAATCTACCCTATGCGCTAGTTTGAAGTGTTCGCCGAAAAGCAGGAGAAAAACGGGAAAATATCCTGAAACGGGAGACGGTTTTTCATTTTTTTTTATCTCAAACCTAAGCAGTATCTTCAACCTGCGCCATAAAGTTTGCTAGCGCGCCTTTTTACCATACTGACTTTAAATTCGCAATAACAACGAACCACGTTCTGTTGCGTTGCATGGAGTAATTATCAATGACTCGAACATCTTGATGGATCTACTATTTTATCTCTCAAACCTGGTCTCCCAGAGTTTAAAACCCTATGACCGGGACCGAGACGTTCTTCTCCGGTGCAGCTCTGCTGTGCCATCGGCTGGGCGGTAAAGTCGGTAGCAAAACGCCCAGACAAATTTTGAGCATAAGTTGAACTGTTTCAGTTTTTATCTTTCTTCGCATGCCGTTTGGAATCATTTGAAAACTTTCCCTTTGTGAATTGAATGTTGGTTAACTTGTTGCTTAATCTGTCTCTGTTTCTTTATAGAATTGTATATTTGTATTTGGTTTTCTTCCCGCCCACTTTCGATTCTCAATCTTTGTTACATTACTACACTAAAGTTAAATCATTGCGCATGCCAAGTGTTTTTACGTTTGCTACTTTTAATTTACCCTTCTACAAGGAAACGACATGATTCATTCGTTCCACGCGCCCAGCAGTTTGATTACTATTTATTACGATTATGTTTCTTACTTCCATGTTATGTACACGCTACTTCCTAAAAGAAAACGACGATCCGTCTATGTAAGGTATAAGAAAACAGTTGTCAAATCGAAATATTAAAAATGAGCAAAAAAATTTAATAAAGCGATTGTGTAAACGATGTTCCCGTTTTCTATTGTTTCATCCGAACAAAACCGACTCCAATTTGTTGATGACGCAAGTAGAATGTTGCAAAGAAAAGTAAACTTTTGACACTAAATATGAAAAAAAATAGTTTAGTACGTTTCAATTACTTCGATTCAATGAAATTAGAATTACGAAAAAAAACCGTAATCTTGAATTTTGACCACGTTGAACACAGCCGCTGTAAAAACACACTGCGTGTGCCGCTGCAAATGGACGGAAACGTCAAAAATCCGTAAACAAACACCATGTGCATTTGTCAGTTCGCCATTGTGCGGCATTAGTTGTGACCGTTCTTGTCCGATTGATTTTACATTAACTAAGGAAGATCCAACCAGTTTCACAATGTCGAGTTGGAAAAAAGCATCGAAGTCGAACCAGAAAGTGCACCGCGAGCGTGCACAGCCAGCGGCTCGTGAGCATTTGGGGGCGCTGGAGAAGAAGAAGGACTACAAGCAGCGCGCCAATGATCAGCATCAGAAGGATGCCACCCTGAAAGCGCTCCGGAAGCGGGCGCTCAACAAAAACCCCGACGAATTCTACCACCACATGATAAATTCGAAGATCCAAAAAGGTGAACACCACGAGCTGGAACAGGGCGACGAGTTTACGATGGATCAGATCAAGCTAATGCAAACGCAAGACCTGAAGTATGTGACGATGAAGCGCACGATGGAAGCTAATAAAATCCGTCGGCTGCAGAGTCAGCTCCACATGACGGACATCGTCAATGGCACGCCCAACAACCACATTTTCTTCGTCGACAATGATGAGGAAGCAACCAATTTCAATCTGGCAGCACGGCTTGACACACACCCGGAACTAATCGGCCGCCGAACGAACCGGCCACGGCTAAAGGATCTGGCAAAACTGAAACCGGACCGCTCTGAGCCCGAAGTTCTAGAGCGCATCGCCCGGGAGCGCGATCTGTCCTACAATGAGCTGAAGCGCCGCATTGAACGTGAGAAGGAGCTGGCCGTGGTGCAGAAGACACTGGAGATCAAACGCACGTTAAAGCAGAAACGGAAAGCGCAACCGAAACGAGTGAAAAAGGGTACAGCCGACGGAGCACCAGTTTACCAGTTCCAGTACGAGCGCAAACGATAAGACACCACGGAGCTACACTTTTTATACTTCAAAATATACTTTATTCATATGGAAGCGAGAAAGATTCAATACGTTTTTCATAAACATTTCATAAACCGAACAGTTGTCAGTGACACTAGGATAACAAAAAAAGGGTCAGCAAAGCATTCAATCAAAATCCATATCAAAATTTTTCGTTTCGTCACTATTGGGCGGCTCCGTTGAGCCTTCGCTGACCAGCCGCGACAGTTCGGACGCATCGTAACCAAGGAGTTCGCGCAGATCGCACACAAATTTGTACACGAATCGCTTACCGTGCACCTTCGAGATCATATCGCCGTCGTAGTAATAACGTAAGGCACGCGACAGCTTCTCGTAGTTCATTGTCGGTTTGTTTTTCCTCTCGCCCCAGAGCTGGGCCACCAGTTCTGGGTTGCAGAGCTTGAACTCTCCTTCGCGACCTGAAGCAAAAATATCATAAAAATTAAATCGTTCGGCAAACCCCTGAGCCTTTAGTGGCATTTGCTGATTTACCGATCCACTGAATGATGCCGCGATGCTCGCGATCGGTGAGTATTTCCAGCAAAAACTGCCACAGCTGTATCTGGCCATTGTTTCCGGTGCGGTTTCCACAAAAATTGGCTTCGTCTGAAGCCAAAACGAGAAAGAAAAAGCTGTTAGTCTCGTCGAGCTCAATTTTGTAGTTTCGTCCGGTTTTACGCACTTCCCAAAGTGACCATTTTTGGCATCTTTCGTCGAATGGCCATCTCATCGAAATCGTCCCCGTCCGGTACGTGTTTTTGTAGGACGCCAACAAACTTGCATTTCCGCAGCAGGGCCAGATGTGTCCAGAACAGGGTGTCCGGATCGTTGGGAACTTTCTGCTTGAACTCCTCCCGCCCGAGTGCGCACAGCTCTCGACCGCTAATGTTCCAGTCCTGCAGTTTAATACCGGTCAGGTTGAATGTTCGCACCGCCCACTGGATCCAGTGCTTGACGTGCGCTGCGGTCCACTCTTTCGGGTCTTTCGGTATATTCAGGCGCTGCTGGTCCCTCATAAACGTGCTGTCGCACGTCCAACGGAGCGAGCCCGGCTCCTCCGGGCCGCCATCATCCAAGTCCGAATCGTCGCAATCGTCCATCGAGTGTTCGTTCAAGCTACTGGATTCCACCTTGATGTGTTGCAACAGCTTTTCCGACGTCGTCGTGTCGGCCACTAAACGCCGCTCCCGTTCTTGCTCCTCTACACTGACCGAGTTGATGATGGCAGCGACCGCGTTGGCCGTTTCCTGTGCTTCCATTGTGAGTGACTTCCCGTCACCAACAGTGTCGACCAAACCGTCCACCGGCGCATCGCTTACGGAGAGTTCTTTGCTGCGCTTATTGACAGCGTTTGCTGCGGTCACTTGGGCGTCCGTCTTCTCTTTCCCAGTGGCGGACACTGCCTTTTCTGATTCCTTTGCCGCCTGCTCCAGCTCCTTCTGATACGATTGGAGCACTTCGTCGGTGGGCTTCAGTACGTCGGCAATGTTGATCCGTCGCTGTGCCGGTTGGACCTGCACGTTGATCTGCACCAATCCCTCCCCTTGAACACACTGGTCGACGAGATTCTTGTGCGATTCCAGCATTGTCGAACCTTGCAGCCAAAACTCATAGTGCTTCAGCGAGATGCCGATCCGCTGTTCGACCAGGCCCCGGAGTTTCGAAAGGTTCTCGCGCAAATCCATGTGAACCGCTATCACATCATCGTCATCGTCGCCACCGAACAGAAGCTCATTCGCGTTCGGCAGGAACTCCGCGTTTGGCATCATTAACCCATCCTCGCCCAGCTGCAGCGGCAAATCCGGCACCTCGAGTTTTATGTTCAACGAATCCATCATTTCGCACAGAAGAAACCTAACATAATCGAACGAAATAGCACACCCCGGAAGTGTCTCGCGCTTTCACTCGTTGTGCTTCCATGCGTTCCACAAACGGCGATCCTTTCGTTCGTGGCACAACAAAACCTGTTTGTTGCAATCCAAGAACTGTCAAGCACCACTGACAGCCGAAACGTCAATTGTGCTTAGGACGATTTACCGGTAAATTTCAAAACAATCACAACTGTACAGTTCTTTCTAATCTTCTAGTTACCAGCGGACCACCTGAATCGGCCACATGCGTTTTGCGCCGTGGTGTAGACGATTCGGCACAAGGGTGCCGGAGGACGAACTATTACCCCGGAGCGTTGTGCGGCGTTTGGCAGCCACCGGTACGGGCACGGAACTGCCGCTGGCGGACAGTGTAAATCCAATAACGAATACGACGGAAGCACAACACCGCAAGCACAATGCTAGGAGGCGATCGTCCGATGGACCCAGAATGAACGAGATGAACGTACAGATGCTCTCACCACTGCTCTACCGCCAGATATTCGGCCGGGCGGAAGTTTCAAGCCCTCCGATCAACCCCGAGTTTGTAAGCACCTTGCAGGACGAGCTAGTTCGGCACGGGATCGATGCTTCGAAACCAGTTCTGTTACCCGAAGTCGACTTGAACCTGCCGACGCTGCGTGGTGCCAATATCGAGGAACACTTTCATCAGATTGCCGAAGAGCAGAGTGGGCCTTACCGTGATGCGATTGAGACCCTGGCGGACGAATCGACGACACTCCCACGTATGCCGAGTGAATGGTCCCGAGCCCCAGGGTGGACCCGATACGATCCTAACACCGATGGGAAGCCGGTTTCCGTGCCTTTTCCTACCGATACCGCACTTGTCTTCGACGTAGAAGTCTGCGTCCGAGCTGGTCCTGCCCCGGTGATGGCCACAGCGGTCAGTTCTACGTGCTGGTACTCGTGGACTAGCCCACTGCTGTTTGGGGCTAGCGGGCCACGTATCGCACCTAATCGCTGTCAGCTGCAAGATCTCATACCGTTGGAGAGCGATGCGAAGAAACCCGGCCGAGATCGGCGACGGTTCCGGCAGCCACGAATTGTGGTAGGACACAACGTGTCCTACGATAGAGCGCGCGTTCAAGAGCAGTACTGGCTGGAACCGACGGCACTACGCTTTCTCGATACGATGTCCCTGCACGTGTGCGTCAGCGGCATTACAAGCTACCAGCGGGCAATGCTAAAGTCGAAAAAGGCTCTTCCGGCAGCCGATAGTGGTTGGAGCGAGCAAAGCTCCCTTAACAATCTGGCCGACGTGTACGAGCTCTATTGCGGAGAGCGGTTAAGCAAGAGCCAAAGGGATACTTTCGTCGAGGGAACGCTGGACGATGTTCAAAAGGACTTTGCTAGCCTCATGACCTACTGTGCCGAGGATGTGCGAGCTACGTGGGCCGTTTTGCGGCGCTTGTGGCCAATGTTTCACCAACGCTTTCCACATCCCGCTACTTTGGCGGGTATGCTTGAGATGGGCAGTGCCTATTTACCCGTCAATGCAAACTGGACACGCTACTTAACCGAGTCCGATCTTGCCTACGAGGATTTCGATATTGAAGCGAAGCATCTACTTGCCCAGCGGGCGGATAGTGCTTGCGCACTGCTCCACGATGCCGCTTATCGTAAAGATTTGTGGCTGTGGGATGAGGACTGGAACGTTCAGGAGCTGAAGTTAACAGCGGCGCGCAAAAAGACCATACCAAAGGGCCTGCCGACGACGGGACAATCTTCGACTTTAGCCGACGGAAACAGTGAAAAAGTGGCTGGCGAAAAGAATAACGAGGATGATAACGACGAGGCGCAGTGGTTGACGCAACGGTTTGCCCACCTGTACGCGATGGCCGAACGACTCCCGGTGCGTCGGCCTTTACTTCCGGGCTATCCTGCTTGGTATCGCAATCTTTGCTCCAAGCCTGACACTACTGATTGGCAACCAGGACCGTACCAGAAGCTCAGCACCGGGATGCAGATTGCACCGAAGCTGTTGTCGCTCTGCTGGGAAGGTTACCCGCTGCATTACATCCGTGGCCACGGATGGGGCTTCCTCGTGCCTTACAAATACCATCGAGACGTTGATTCGGACGCTGATGAAAGGCTACCTCTTGAACAACTGGTGTCCGCTTGCCCGGTGGTCGAACTGCGCCAATCGTCGGCCTCTGCAGCCGAAAGCAATGAAGCAATGCATCACCTTCGACGAGACGTCGAACAAACGATCAGCCGAAGAGAGTACTATCGGAAGATTGGACCACGCAAGGATTCGCCGACCATTCGCTACGAAGGAGCCGGTGTTTGGTGTAACTTAGAGCTTGAAGGATGCTGCTTTTTTCTTCAGCTGCCGCACAAAGACGGTGCCGGTCGTCGGGTGGGTAATCCACTGTCGAAGGATTTTCTCGCCAAGTTTTCCGAAAACGTACTAGCCGGTGACGGGCAGGCAGCGGAGCGGGTCGTCGCTATTGCCCGTATGCTGTCATATTGGCGCAACAATCGGGACCGCATCCACGGTCAACTGGTCGTTTGGCTTGAGAACGAAGAGCTGCCCACCACCGTCGTCGAAGCCGCCAACGACACTTCCCCCACTGTTTTCGGAGCAATACTACCGCAAGTTGTGGTATGCGGGACGCTTACCCGACGCGCCATGGAACCTACGTGGATGACCGCTAGCAATGCGCAACGCGAACGGATCGGATCGGAATTGCGGGCAATGGTACAGGCACCACCCGGTTACCGTATCGTGGGCGCCGATGTCGATAGCCAGGAGCTCTGGATTGCCTCGGTTCTGGGGGACGCGGATGCGAGCGGTCTGCACGGAGGTACCCCTTTCGGTTGGATGACGCTAAGCGGAACGAAAGCCACAGGCACCGACATGCACAGCGTTACAGCACGGGCCGTCGGAATTTCGCGAGATCACGCGAAAGTAATTAATTACGCGCGGATCTACGGTGCTGGTCAGCAGTTTGCCGAACGGTTGCTTAAGCAATTCAACCCGACCCTCTCGGAGGCGGAAGCTCGTTCGAAGGCGAGCAAAATGTTCACACTGACCAAGGGGCGAAAAGTGTATCGGTTGCGGACATCGTGGGCGGACGCGCACCCCGAGTATCGTCAGAATTGCACACCATATGAAGCGCTCAAGCTGGCGCGCGTCTGCAATCGGGCCGTCGATGAAATGTTCCATCGATCACGCTGGTGCGGCGGTACGGAGAGTGCAATGTTTAATCGATTGGAGGCGATCGCAAGCGCCGATCAACCGCGGACGCCGTTTCTAGGCGGACGGCTCAGTCGCGCACTCGAACCCGGCGACGAAGGGCTGGACGAAGATCGCTTCATGCCTACGCGCATTAACTGGGTGGTGCAGAGTGGCGCCGTGGACTTTCTGCATTTGATGCTGGTGTGTATGCGCTGGCTGATGGGTGCCGAGCGCATTCGCTTCTGCCTGAGCTTTCACGACGAGGTGCGCTATCTGGTCGAGGAACGATACGCACATCACGCGGCCCTGGCAATGCACGTAACCAATCTGCTGACGCGCTCCTTCTGTGCCCACCGGTAATTCTGCCCGTTCTAGCATGTCTTGCTGTTGGTTGTAAAGCCAGTAAGCTGATTTAACAACTCTTTCTTTCTATCTCGACGTTCTATAGAATTGGATTCCGGGATCTGCCACAATCGGTAGCATTTTTCGCCACAGTCGAGGTGGATCGTGTACTACGCAAGGAAGCCCAGCACGATTGCCGAACGCCCTCGAACCCACACGGTATGTCCGCAGGGTATGGCGTGCCGGATGGAGAGTCGCTAGATATCTACCAGACGCTTGCCAAGCTCGGTCCCGACGCCAGCGATATGAGTCGCTGGGATTGGCACCAAATGAAAGAAACAACGCAGCATAAAATGACTAAGCCAAAGCGAAATCAAAGACATTTGAAAGGAGATTCCCATCCGAGATAAAGAAAGTTTTGCAACCGCTACTTAGGATGACCGACGCCATGGGAACTGTGGGAGCTGCACTCGTATAGCATAGAGATTTCCGACTTCAATTCATGTTTAATGTGGTAACAATCAGATTGTCTTGGGTGTGATCACTCGCTACGGCGCTTATGTCTGAGAAGGATTAAGGCTCGATCACTTTCGTGCATAAGTATCAGATCATTCTATGGGTTTCCTTCCGAGTGAGTGTTCGTCGGAACCTCAAGGAATTCCTTAAGCGACAGTTTTACCGTGAACAAAACAATTGATTTCCGAGTCTGATTCTTTTGTCTGTTCGTCTCCTTTATTTGAATGATCCTCGCCTTTCAGAAATCGCGCGTACATTTTTCAGCTGCAGCACTTGAAGTGATCCATTCAAATCTATGTTTAGAACGACTATTTAGTTTCATAATTTTTTTGTTAAGCATGAACTAAAGGATTCGATTGAGAAGCTTGCATATATTTTTCGAGAAGCTCGAGAACATGTAGAGGCAATACCGAAATGAAATTAAATCAACAAGTCAACGGAACTAACCGCCAAATGGCATTCCGATGAAAAGTTCCGAGGATTTTGACGGCAGTGCTGATGTTGTTTGTTGTTGTTCTATTCACTCCGCTGTTCGCGTCAAAACAAAACAGAAAATTTTACGTTCGCTGCGATAAGGATTGCGCCGTATTCATGTATTGAAATCCTCCAGTCGTGTGTAAAATGGATTCAGGTAAAGCAGGGTATTTTTCGGAGCTCTTCGGCTCCTACTTCCCTACTTGGTAGCGTCTCACACGACTCATCATCATTCACAGGCCGCCGAACCGACGGTGATGGAATGGAGAACGAAGCTTCGGCACCATCGTTCGCAGGTAAACGTCTGTCCAGCGCGTCATCGACCACTTCGTCTGGCGTAGCGTCGCGTGACCTCAAACTGCCCGGGAATCTGGCGATCGAGCGACTGCTACCACACGCCGGTCCCAATCCGATCTACCGTCCTACGGAACTTGCGGCCAGTGGCCGCGCATCGCTACCGGCCATCGTTCCTCGGGGGAAGGTGTTCAATCTTGTGCCCCGTCTCGTGCCGCACGGTGGTCAGCCGAAACTTGTCTCGTCATCGTTACACAGCAAAGAACCAAAGTTTGTGCCCTTCGAGCCGTACAAGGGCGCAGTGACACCGATCATACCGGGGAAGAACTGCATTCCCGGCGGTGGGACACGGGTAAAACTGAGCAATCGCAACAATCTGGACCTCAGCGTACTAGTTTCTCAAATGTCCACCATGACCGATAAAGAGCTGCGCCTCGGAAGTGCCTCCCTTTCACGGGACGACGACGGCGATAAGGCTCGCTACGAGAAGGAGCTGGAAGAGTTGCGCAAGGAACGTGACTACCTTCAAGGGCAGCTCAAATTTCAGGCTCAGGTTAACTCGGAGCTAAAAAACTTGCTAGTCGCTGCCGTCGGTGAGGATCTGCAAACGAAAGTGAACGTACTAACGGAGGACAAGCTGCACCTCGCCCGGAAGTTACTAAGCTCGGCGGAAAATCTCTCATCGCACACGGAACAAATCGAATTTCTGGCCGGACAGAGTGAAGTTTGGCGCAGTAAATTCCTTGCCAGCAGCCTTATGGTGGAGGAACTGGCACGCTGGAAGGCTAGTCTTTCGCAGCGCAATGGGCTGCTGTTAGGATCGAACAAAGAGCAACTCGAAGTCGTTTCGAAAACACGCGAAATGATGGTCGAAGTATTGCGGCAATTGCGTTTTCTAGCGAACGTGAAGGAACCTCTGAAATTGCAGTCGGCAACCGTGCTCGATCTGGCGTCAGAATGCGTAAACATATCGCAACAGCTGGCTCTTCAACACACGGCCCTCGGCATCCCCGACAATCTGGACAAGTGGCTAAGCGGATTAGAGAGTATGACCGACGCAGAAAAGTTAGCTATTCAAGCGCTACAAACCTCCAATCAATCGCTGGTTCCAACGGACGACGCATTTAGGGCCATTGTTGGCCAAGCTTTTCCTTCCATGCATCAATCGGACACACCGCCTTCTCCGGGGGACGAATTCGAGCTCGTAACGAAAACGGAGTGTGAGATGAACAAGTGAAACGCAGTGGAGTTGTTTATTTGTAATGTTTTATTTCATGTTTTATTTTAATAAGTTGTTTAATGAGTGACTACTCAGGAACGCCGAATGCAATAAAATCACGCGTACGAATCTGGATCACAGAACTTCTGTGCCATTAAGGACTTACCATCGGAAAGATTGCTTACCATCAAAGAATACTTCCAGATCATCATCCCGAACGCGATCGATTTCGTCGCAACGTGAGATCGTTTAAGAGACACCCTGTGCGCCGAGTGACGTTTCTCTTATCAACACGAGCATTACAAAACATTTTGCGTCGTCGCGGTTTAGCGGCTGTTGATTATTGAGGGTCCAACGGGCTAGCAACAAATTAAACAGTTCAATCGTGCGCCTCTAGTGTTCGTTGATATCTCTCCGTCGATTTGAGCCCGGTTCTCACAAGTCGTGTTGCATAACTGCCTGTGAAGCGAATCGGCAACAGCAGCAAGGGAAATAATGGTAAACTGAAGAACAGGCTCGATCGGGGAATGATTATTTCATTAATTTTTTCTATCACTTGCACAGCTTCGAATTGCCGCACGTACCGGCGGATTGGCGGTTCGGCGTGTTGCGTCTCCGGGCACATTCAATTTTCAACGAGCAATGGCCACCGGGGATTCGCTTGTACTGACGGAGGAAGTCGGCAGCAAGGGTGTGATCACGCTGAACCGTCCGAAAGCACTGAACGCCATCAACCTGGACATGGTCCGGCAAATCTACGGTGCGATGAAGCAGTGGGAAACCGGCAAGAATTTGGTGATCGTGAAATCGGTCGGCGAGAAAGCGTTCTGCGCCGGTGGTGACGTGCGTGCAATCACCGAGTCGAGCGATGCGGAACTGGCCAAACAGTTCTTCAGCACCGAGTACAGAATGAACGCTCTGATCGGTGGGTATCGGCCGATTTATATTGCTGTCATCGACGGAATTACGATGGGCGGAGGCGTTGGACTGTCCGTGCACGGCAAATATCGGATAGCGACAGAGCGCACAATGTTTGCTATGCCGGAAACAGCTATTGGCCTGTTTCCGGACGTTGGTGGAGGTTACTTTCTGCCACGTCTGCAAGGAAAGCTAGGGCTGTATCTAGGGCTCACAGGGTACCGGTTGAAAGGACGCGACGTCCACAAAGCAGGTGTTGCGACGCACTACGTCGAAAGCAAAAATCTGCAAGCACTCGAGCAGCAATTGTTGGCCACCACCAGCGCCAGCGAGGTAGAAGATGTGCTTGCGCGCTTCTCCGAGAAGCGAGAAGCTGGCCTCGAGTTTGTGTTGGAGAAGCACTTGAAGCAGATTGACGAGTGTTTCGGTGCACCGACCGTGGAAGATATCTTTGCGCGGCTCGAAAAAGACGGCAGTGAATGGGCCCATAGTACGCTGAAGTTGCTGCACAAAATGTCTCCGACGTCGCTAGTCGTAACGCAGAAACAGCTCGAGTTGGGCGCCAAGATGGACCTGAAAACGTGTCTGCGAATGGAGTATCGGTTGGCGGTGCATCATGCGATTGACAGCGACTTCAAGGAGGGCGTTCGGGCGTTGCTAGTCGATCGTGACCAAACCCCGCGCTGGAACCCGCCCAGTCTGGCCAAGGTTGATCCAGGACGCATTGAGAAGTTCTTTGGTCCTTTGCCTGACGGCAGTGAGTTAAAGTTCGAAGACGACGAAGCGAAGGCCAGTCTGTAAGAATATGTTGGTTGGTTTTGAAATGATTCCATTATATCATGTATCTTCGGCAAGGTATTGCCGAAGCACCAAGTGCATTTACTAGCTATTAATTGTGCCAACGTTTTTCCTGTGCATGGATTTTCACTCCAAATTGTAAGGCAGAGAAATAAATATTTGAGGTCCATGTTCCTGCAGCCGCAAAAGTGACCCTATTTGTTTCGGATACAGTTCACACCAACCACATCATCGCTGAGAAACTACTCATTTCATTGTGTCTTCCACTCCATCGTTACTTTACTTTGACCGAACATTCTTTTTTTTCTGCAGCCTAGCAGCTCGTTGTGTCCAGCGCAATGGCTCTTCGAGTTGTGTTTAGCCAGTTAATAAGATTTGTTTGATAAATTTGTTCGACGCTTGTCGTTCTTCACAAACACCTGCAGCAATCCGATCTGTTCCCTTTTTCTATCTGTGTCTTTTAAACTTCACTAATAAACTAATACGCAAAGATCATGGTTAGCTACAACGCAAAAACGTAAAAAAATCTTCACAATTCGAAAAAACCAAAAACGAGATGAACAAAAAGAGGTGATGAACAGAAAACGTACGATTCGCTAAAGCAAAAATACATTTAAGTTTTCCTTGGCTTGAACTCTATTTCGCCTCGTCGCATCCAGAGTTACCCGTGCATTGCCCGGGAATGTACGTACCCGCGTACGATTATCGCTCACTTTCGAAACGTTGAAAACGTTCGTATTTGCTTCTTATTCACCACTCGCAGGAGTATTCTCCGCGACCCGGACTCTGCTGGCACACACTAAACAAGATCACTGCGGAAAGTCCTTGGCGGGGAAGAGTTCAGACTTCCAGGTCGGTGTGTATTTTTTTACCTTTAAAACCCGCGCACCCATGGATACTCAAGAGAAAGACGAGGAAATGGAAAAACAACACGAAACGCTATCTGCTGGTGAAGGAAAGGGGATAGTGGAAAGTTTGCGCTGAGCTACACGTTATTAGTCGATGTACTGCGCCAACCAGCGGAACCCTTCGCCGTAACCCTGCCGCTTCAGCACGGAACACATGAACAGCTCAAGCGGGCGGCCGGGCAACTCGGAACGCGCCACCTTCCCCTTGCCGGTGGTCAGCTGGTAGAGCGCGAAATAGTTTCGGAGCTCGTCTTCGCTCGCTGCGCCCGGTTTGTCGATCTTGTTGCCGAGAATCAGCACCGGACAGTTCGACAGCGCTTCGTCCGTTAGCAGTGAGTCGAGTTCGTTTTTGCTCTCCGTGAATCGGCTTCGGTCCCAGGCATCGATCAGGAACACGATCGCGTCCACTGCAGGGAAATAGTCCTTCCAAACGCGTCGTGCTGTGCGTCAGGTTGATTGAAATGAAGAAAAGAATGTGATACAATGCGATTGATTGGCAAAAGCGACCGCATTCTAATACCTTGTGTGTGGCCACCCAAATCGAAAGTTGTGAAGCGCATATTTCCTATCGAAAGTTCCTCGGAAGCTGCATAATGTAAAACCGTTGTTCGTGAGTAGGTGAGTTGGCCAATAATTATCAGGCATACTCACTAGGATGGAGCGTCGGAACGTGCTGTGCTAGTCGATCGTCCTTCAGCATGTGTAGCAGTGTCGTTTTGCCCGCATTATCCAACCCAAGGAACAGCAGTTTTCCCGATTTTTTCCACAGCCCTATCGAACGGGAAACAATGCGGTGACACAATGCCACTTATCCGGCAAGGAAACACTTACCTAGGTAACCGAGAACTCCGGTGAACCAGTCCCAGATGAACATTATGACAATCTCACTCTATCTTTAGACAAAACGAAGCACCAGGAACGGCAACAGGATCAGGAGTTTGGTGGTGCCTAAAAATATCTTCTCGCAGTTGTCCTCGCTGAATGCCATGGAAACCACAACGAAACAGTTGATTACAAACATTAGTGATCGGCTTCGAACAGTGATTTCGCGCAATATCATCGTTGCAAAGCTGGCGGTCAGGGGAACAATGCGACACGCGTAGACGATTGATAAGGAATAAAATAACCCCTTTTGAGTGCGTGTGTACGTGATCTTCGCGCATGATATTTGCTTTTTCAATGAGCCTTGGCTTTATTGTGGCCGAACGAACTTTACCCTCTCCAGCGTTTCTTTGTTGCGTGTCTTCGCAACAACGTCACTGTTTCACACAACAACCGTCTTCATTGACTTAATTGAGGTGAATCGCAATCAAATCCATTTTGGCCATCGTTTCGAGGCTGTTTCTTCACATTTCACCTCGTAGAAACGCAAGAATGTGCATGGCAAACTCAACTTACCGTACTGCTGCAAACACGACAAACGCAAACTTGATCTCGGAAGCACGGAATCGTCGATGAAACCGCCCTTTACAGCGCACCACGGTCACGACCGACAGCAAAAACGAACAAACGGGCCGTGAATTTCACGATGGAAAAGAAGTTCGGTCCGTCGCTCCGCTGGTTGTGGCAGATTTTTGACGGATTCTCCGCGGAAGAGGTTTGTATGAAAACCTAAAGAAGAATTTCGTTTCTGTGTATGCGTGTGATTTCCACGCATTTTTTGACGTACGCAGCTGGCGTCATCTGTCGGAAAGTAAGTGCAACCGACAAAAGCAAGGAGTTACAAAAAATTTGAAAAAATACAATAGGTTGGCTAAAAAGCAATCCATTATTTTCTTGGCAGATGGCTTTAGTGAGCGATATCTCGTGAATTATCGATCGTACAGTTCTAAGTTTTGACTTGTTTTAAAGCAGATACTTCACACTTAAAACGACGCTTTCACTGTTATTATTTGTTTCATTCGTTTGTGAGTGTAACTGGGTGTTAGCAATGGAGGTCAACGAAGAGAACATTCGGTACATTTTACAATTTTTCTTTGAAAAAGGCGAAAATTCAAGTTAGGCCGCTGAAATTGTGCATGGTGTTTATGGATATTCTAACAGCTGGTGATAAATTTTGGTTTCGTCGACTGCTTTCAGTTATTTTTGATATTAAAGCCTAGGCAGACACGTCATCGTAAATCTCGATAAAATCACAGAAATAATAAAAGTTCATCGACAGCATCGGCCAGAAGCTAAAGATCAATCATCGAACAGGTTAAAGCCATTTGCGCAAAACTGGTTTCACAAAGAAGGTCGATGTTTGGGCGCCACCCTATTTACACCTAAAAACATAACGGCTCGAATTACCACCTGCGAAGTTTTGGACAAACGGAATGAAATCGAACCATTTCTTAAACGGATGGGTGCTGGGGGTTAGGAATGGGTTTCATACGACAATACTGTGTGAAAATAATCGTGGCCTAAGCGTGGTGAAGCAGCTTAACCAGTGGTCAAACCAGAACTAACGGCCAGGAAGGTTCTACTGGGTATATGGTGGGACTTGAAAGGAATCGTTTATTATGAGTTGCTTCCTTGTAGCCGTACATTAAATTCAGATCTCTACTGTCAATTACTGCACCTGCATTACATAAAAGCTCCGAACTTAATGAGCACCCCAGTACAAAGGAGAGCTCCCATACAAAATTTAAGTTCATTTCAGTCAAAATCGAATAGTTTTCAAATAATTTGAGCCAAATTCAGCTATTGCCCGTTGTTACATGTATCCAACGGGAAGCGGGAAGCCGATCGTGTACGTCACCGGGAATTGTCTGAAAAGGATGAGTAATGGGAAAAGAAAGAGGAAGTCGATCGTCCGAAACGGAAGAATAACGAGACGCAGGAAGGGAAGCCGGTCGGACGTCATTTGGAAATCCGATTCTCTGAAACTCCGCATAGTCGAGAAATGAGGCGTGGCGAAGCGTGCCGGGAACTGCTAGTTAATAATATAGTAATAAAAAGGTTGCTCTAAATGGTCATTTTTGTTCAAAAAGTATAATTCAGTACCACAAACCATACAGTTTTAAGGGTAAGGGGCCGATGGGGTTTAAACCCCGACAGAATGATTCACAAAACATTCCAGTCAAGTTCTTCGCTCACATCTAATTCACTGGCATTTGTTGGGACGGTCCAAGCAAGCTCTTCGTCGTACTTTGGGTTCCACCAATCCAGCACTGTCACGTTTCGTACCGTATCGAACACTAGCTCATCGGTCATTTTGCCACAGTAATTGGCCAGCACAACACGTATTTTGTACCGCATCATGCTCTGCGACAGGGTTTGCGTCAAGTTCTTCACAAACAGCGTCTCACTGTACATCGGAATCATCTTCAAACAGTCGGTGGTCAGCTGAAATGGCATTAGGATTTACATTTAGGTGATCAATTTCGGAACTTACGAAATCGCTTATACCATCAGTATCTGGCAGCCTTCGTCCGGATTCATGTAGATATCCTGCATGAAAGCGAGCGAATTTCTTTGACGTTGCAGTTCAGCAGACAGTGCCGGGCGACTTCCGGGCTGCTGTCTTGCCTTCAGCCTAAAATAGTAGGTCCAGCAGTTTTTCGTTCGCTTGTGCCACGCCGAAAGCATCTGACGACCGACAACGCGATGAGGATCCACTAGCGACGCAACTTTTAGCTGCTCACTAAACGGTGGATAGAGGTAAAACAGTGACCGAATAACGGCTGCCCGAAGACCACGCCGGCGGATCATACTCTCCGGCTGGAACCGTGCTGGTAGATCAACCTTTGGATCATAATACGATCGATAAAGCTGACTCCAGAATCTTCCACTTTCCACCACTTCGGCCGTTTTGCGACAAATGCACGCAAACCGACCCACATCTTCCGGTCGAATGTATTCTGAAATATGGAACCATAAGTTGATATGGTAATCGTTGTACGCTGCATCATCCGATGACGCCGTCTTTCTTTTTCGAGCTGATTTGGATAGATGATCCTGGTCAGCGTCGTCACAGTGAGGTTCCAGCGACATCTCCGAAGTATCTACTTTCTTGTGAGCCTTCGACGCCCTGTTGGTGCATCTTGGACTATCGGCAAAGGCGAATATGGTGACGTCTGAAAGGAAACAGTGTGAACACTAGTTCGTCATCACAGGCGGTGTAAACCTACCTTTTCCTAACGAACCGCGGTTCTTGGTCTGTTTAACGCAAGAGGCCATCGAAAGGGCAAATTAGGCTATGGGAAGGAAAGAATTGCTTCCAGCGATTGAACATTTGATGAAATCACAATCCGTTGATTGGCCTGAACATGATGATCTGCCACGAAGGTAGTATTGCTTATTATTGGCTTATCATTATACGGAAAAACTAACTAACTTTAACTTTATCACAAAACACTTTGCGCTCCAACTCTCGTTCTGTGATGAATGGTTTGTTTACTCCATTGTAGAAATTTGACGTTTCCGAACTGAGCAACCGCGGACTCGATGAGTTCCCGGGAATGAGCGCTCATTCGAAAACAGCTGTTTTTATTGGGTTTATTGGCCAAATGTTTAGGATTTTAGGAAATCAAATTTCTTGGTTTCGAAAATGTTTAAACTTCTTGCCGTTATTATATTATAATACTTTCAATTGACTTATTATTAAGGTATATTTTCAAACCAGCTGAAAGAGATGTGGAAAATGTGGTGCAATTAAACGTTATTTTGAACTATTTTCGTGTCACCCTGTTCCGCGGAACAACTCGTTGTAATTTAAAACGAGCGTTCGAATTCTCTAATAAAGGCAGCGGAATTGATCGCCTTTTCAATCAGTCGTAGCGGATCGTTGATCGGAAAAGCTTTAACAGACCGATGGAAAAGTGGCAAGGAAAAGTGGCTTTAGTTACTGGGGCGAGTTCCGGCATCGGACAGGATGTCGCCCTTGCTTTAGCCAACAGTGGTTTGGTCGTGGTCGGGATTGCTCGTCGGGCGGAACTAATAGCGCTGCTATCGACTAAGGTGATGGGTTCAGGGAAAATCTACGCCAAAAAGTGTGACGTTAGCAGCGAGCCCGAAATCATGGAAACCTTGGGATGGATTCGCCGTGAGTTTGGAGGAATCGATGTACTGATAAATAATGCAGGAATATTCCGGTACAGCTTCATTACTCGTAAGTATCATCCGCTTGATCGGGAGTGTGTGACTGATCATTGATCGCTGTAACGATTGCAGAGAGTGAAACGGCCGATTTTCGCGACACATTCAACGTGAACCTTCTGGCTACGTGCATTTTCGTGCGTGAGGCGATCAAAGATATGAAAGAAAGGCAAACGAGTGGTCACATTATTTTGGTAAACAGCATCCTAGGCCATCGGGTGCCGGATGTATCTGTGCCGCTTTTCGGTGTCTATCCGGCATCAAAGTACGGATTGGTCGGACTGGCCGAAGTGTTGCGCCAGGAGCTTAATTTCTTCAAATTGCCCATTAAAGTGACGGTACAAGCTTCTTTCGTGAACAAGTTTATGCCTATGGTAATATTTATCTTTTTCTGCAGAGTATACACCCAGGCATGGTTGAGACGGATATGATTAAGGTTTTTGACTCGCAATTAGCGGAACGTCTGCCGAAGCTGCAAGTTGAGGATGTCACATCGAGCATTATGTACAGCCTGCAAACGCCTCCAGATGTTAGAGTGAGTACATAAACTATAAATTCTCTTTATTCTGTAAAATAATAAACCAATGATCCATCCATCCGTCAAGGTCAATGAATTTCAGTTCACCGAAGCAAAGCTAAAACTTGATCTGTCCGTTACGATCAATGGTCATATCATGTTACATTTGCCTGCGGTTTGCGATTGAAATAATTGAAAACCGGTTTCTCTACCGCGGTTTAATTAAAATTTGTTTTACATTTGTAGATCGACGAAATAACCGTGACAGCCAAACCATCGAAAGACGGTCAGAATGAGAGAAAATAATCATCTCTCCATGTAAAATGGCATTTTTGCCTTCATTCGTTATTCGTTATCCGTTCCAAAACTGCGCTTCCGTTCCAAAACACTTGCAATAGCTGCGGCCTACTTCCTGGAATTCAGCCATCAAACATAAATTGCCGTCGTTTTGTTGCACTAAGCTGAACAGGGTCAATTTGGGCTCCGGTGCAACTAATTGGGGGCAATAAATTAAGCGTCAATAGAACGGATAAACCGTGTTCGTGTGGTAGATGAATCAGCAGAGAGAAATGCATATTAATTTATGCTCGTTTAGCCGATTTGTGTAACGGTGAAACGCCAATAAGCTAAGCGCAAACGGGTAAAGGGCCATTCACTTCCATGTTTGTTCATCATTTATTGGGCATCTACTTGCAAGAAGGCACATCGCAATGAAAGAAAAATGCTCCGAATGCTTCTAAGCAAAACATGCATCTTCTTGAAATCTATTGGTCTAATAAATTAAGATACCGTCATAAGCAGGTGTAGTTCTCTTTGTACTTCAAGTTTCTCTTCCCTCTACCAGCTACTATAACATATCGAAAATACGTTTTGGAAACCGCACCGTTCGAAAGCATGGAAGCACAAGGGGAAGAACATTTGTTGGGTGTATGCTAGATCTACGTAAAATAAACACATTTTTCCAAACAACATTGATGGTGAAGCACCGATGCAGCACCGAATAAGATGCCACAACCTCCGCTCGGATGCGCGCTGGTGGCAATTGCAGTACTCGCGAATAGCACCGCAAAGCAACCGGAAGTAATGGTTCCTCTTTTCCTGGAGTGTTCACTCTGTCGTGGCACGGCACCCACCGCAGAATCAGATGGTTTTCGGGAAGGATTTTATGGGGCAGAATGAAGATATGTATGTTATTAGACGAATTATGGCAATGGGCGAATGCAGTGAGCTTGTGCCATTCGAATGCACTGCATTTTTACCCTACACCGCTAATGTGTTTTGGGCATGGTATCGAAGATCCGGAAAAGAGGCTGTAAAACCCCACCACTGGTTTTCGCAAATGGTAACGGATAAACTGGACCACGATAGGGTACCATTTCAATTTGATTCAGAATGGTGTTTGACGTACTAGAATCGGTGAACTTTATTCTAGGCAAGAGAATGTTCATGTTGTTTCAGTCCGGTATTTTGTTTTGTTATAAACAGGTCAACTACTATATTTGTTTCAAATTCAACATACTACAAACATAGAACTTTCAGGGATTTGAATGCACTTTGCAGTGAACAAGCCTTGTAATCGTGTAAACACATGTATAAATACAATTTATGCAACTGGCGAATAGCAGTGCTAGTATCCCGCATTCCTAAAAAATGTAACGGGGGTTCATGATGTATGATCAAAGATAGAATGTTACCACTTCGTGGGTATTTACGAAGTGACTACATCGGGGCGGACGGTGGCTGAGCACCGGATAAACGCATTGTACCGCACAAACAAGAGCAAAGCTGCTCCGCCATTTTGGTTTTATTTATTTTCCATTTGCTTCGCTTTATTGCGATCTCCAGATGTCACAGTATATTGTGGGCAAATGGTTCCGGCCCTGGTCCCCCCGTTCGTTTGCTCTTGCTGCCGGCTGCCGGCGGGGCGCTTTAGTCCTGCCACGTGTTGGTTATTATCCACTGCGCCCCGTTAGCGTTCGTGTTACCTTCGCGCAAAAGCAGGCCACTTTCTGCTCAGAGCAACATTCTCTTTGCCGTGGCTGATGGGTACCGCAGGGGACACTAGGAGGATTCACATTTTCCAAATCGCACTTCCTTTACGCTCCTAGTGCGAGTAGGAGGAGTTCGGATGGCCGATTTTTTTTTTTGGTAACGCTTGCGTGGAATGTAAATTATGCAAAGTCTTTTTGTTCTCCCAGTTTCGGCGTGGCCCGGATGTTGGCGGTCTTTTGTCGGAGAGGCGAAAATCCCCAACACGAGCCGTTGCGCGACCGATGGGACTTGAAAAGCATTCCGAGCGTCTTCATCTCATCGTGCTGCGCGTTGTTGTGGAGTGGACTGTGTTTTCCGTTTTGTTCAGATCCTCCAAAGGGCACATTTCGTTCTTTTTCCTTCCCTAACCACGGTGGTGGACAACTGTTGTATGGTTCGGTTAGATGAAAATTATTTTAAAAAACAATACAATTTTTCTCGCAAATTTAGTGCCCTCACTGTGCGCGGCTTTGGGACAGGATCCGTACCGGAATTCCAGCGCAGGAGCAAACAGCGAAATGGTTCGACTAGTGAGCCACACCGTCAGCTGTCGGTGGTCGGTGGTTTATTGAGTTTCTGTAGTTCTTGCTGTTGCGATGATGCTGAGGGGTGCTGCTGGTCCCCAGCCGGTTGCTTTGGGATCGTCCAAAAACGTTGCTTCTGCCCAAAGCGGCGACCTTCATCCAGTGTTTCAGGTAGTTTTTGGTGTAGCGTTTCGGGCAGGAACACGGAACTGGCGGCTCCCACCAGACCAATGAGACCCATAACGACGAACGGTAACCGGATGTCGTAGTTGGTACCGAGAAACACTATGTAAGGTCCGAGGGCTCCAAACACGTTGGAGATTATGATACCGAACGAGGTGCCCGTTTGACGAAGCGGAGTTGGATACATTTCCACCGACTGCAGATACAGCGCAAAGTACGTGATGCACACGAAAAACTTCAGCACGATGGACAGCATCGTCACATAAGTCTCGGTTCCGGGATGGTGTATGAGTAGCGCGATGGGAACACAGGCGAGAGTAGCGCCCAGAAATGCGCCACTGTTGGTGAATCGACGTCCGATCCGATCGCAGCTAATTTGGCCCACCAGATAAGCGGGTAGCTCCACCGCACCTTGCCAGAAGTTGTTCAAGAACGGATTGCCTCCCCTTTGCAAGCTCATCAAGAAAAGCGTGAGCGTGGGAATCGTATTACAGATCCAGCTTAGCAGCAGTAGCGTGGTCAACTTTGTCATGTGCCAGCCTCCGAACAGTGACGCAATACCGTAGGTTTTGTCGATCTCCCGTTTTGGAATCATAACTTTCAGCTCTGCCTCGGTTAGGTTAAGAGGGCGATGGTTGATGGTGGCAATTTTACGTAACTGCGCCAGACATTCACGATACCGGCCCTGGCTGGCTAGCCAGCGCGGTGACTCGATGCTGTACTGGGGAAAGCAATAAAAGAGAACGCACGGAGCAGACGTTACGATCATGAACCAAAACCAGTCACGCATCGCCCAGAGAACCAGCGGTGCGATGCAGATTCCGCCTGTCCAGCCGATCAGCTGCCAGAGCGACAACGAGGCACGGTTGGCATCCTTCGAAATTTCCATTAAAATGATCAACGGCGACTGAAAGGAAGTGTTCGTCGAGAAGCTTCCGATGAAGGCGAGCAGCGCGAAAAGCCAGTAGTGCGAGGCGCTCCAAGCGGCAAACACTCGCCCGACAACGGCGGTCAGAATGCCGAACAAGTACACAGGAAGTCGGCCGATACTGGAAGAAGGAAGAGGACCATATGAGTGTCTGTTTACAACCAAGTCTAAGCAAAACTAACCGATCACCGAGTTGGCCAAGGATAAAGGTCCCGCAAACTTCCGACACGCGAACGAAAGCAAAAACATTGGTCCCCTGGAGCTCGTTCTCGCACACCCAGTTTTGCTCCGTCACCGGTGTCCGATCGTAGTAGGAACGATCGTACTCGAACCCATATATACAGGACATCGTGGATCGTGGGGCAGCCGACACGTTGTCTGCGCTTAGATCGTCCCAGGATACGTTGAACATGAGGCACGCACTGTGCACAAACTCACCTCGGCTGTTGTACTCTCTGAAACGAATTCGAATTTAATATTACACATTTACATTTAATTTAATATTCTGAATTTAATACATTTAATATTCTGAAACGGGTGCCATATCAATGGCAAAAGAAAACGGTCCGATGGTGATCGAAAATGTGGATGATATTTATGGGACTAATTACGTACGTACTTTGGATAAACCATATCTTTCCACTGTTCATCGTCCGTACTGAGATTACGGTGCGTCGCGGCCAGCGGTGGAACGCTGCACCGATGTTCCGGCACGGCCAGAATGAGCAGCACATTCACGACGATCATCGCAAAAAACAGTACCGCGACCACGTTGAAGATGATGTTGTACCGTCGCTGGAAAGGGCCATCGTTTCCGATGGATTCCATAATTCGATCGAACGCAGCATCGGATCCTGCGCTATCGTCTGCGGGTTGTGATGACATTTTTGTCTCGACGACGGGTGGTATATTGCCCGAGTGACTAGCCCGACCGAGAGAGGGAACCACGCATTAGACACAACTTGAATTGGTCGCACAAGAAACCACCGTGTGATATCCCTCTGCCACGATGATGAGCACTGCGTGTCTACGTTTTATCGTAGCCTGTCATAAACCTTATCACACACAATCAACTCCTTCACGATTAGGTTTAAGAAGCGCGGTCTTGGCGCGATAATGATAAGTGGGGCGAACAGCTGCGCAGCTGCGCACGGATTCGGTCGCGCGATCTCGCGTGTGCGGTCATCATGCACTCTCGACAACAGTGTTCGAACCTAACGAGTGCACCGCCTGCGGTCAACGGATGTTGATGTAGTCGTGACTTCCCACAATGCACCAAGGCGTTGCGAGTGTATTTTAACGCGATCGGGTGTTTTGAGTAACAATTCGTTGGGTGGCGTTGTATTGGTTTTGTTTACATCACTCCCTCGGTTATTTAAGATTCGGTTTAATGTGGAACACTGTTTGAGTCTGGGGGTGTGTTGAAGAGAACTCAATGAAAAGTTGAGGCACACCATCGTTAGCTAAGCAAATTGGCCCCGGGAAAAATCGAATGAATCTCTTAACTATGTTTCATACAAATGGAAAAGGAATCCAAACGCGGCTCTTGGCCATTGGCCTTGGCCAGGTAAAAAACGCGACTCTTGGCCATTTGGTTTGCTGTTTGAAACCGAGTTAAACTTAAAAGTGTGTCATCGTATATTCGTCTTGTGCCCTCCTCTTGTAATATGTTTCCCACATTTAACTCTTTAGGGTTCAACGGATGTTGTTTCCCTGCGATTAGTAGCAGTAGTAGTAGTAGAAGGGATTAGCTCGCACTCATATTGATGAAAGTGGTGCACATGGTTTGTGGAGTTGTTTTAAGAACAATTAAAAATATGAAATACAAATAATAAGTACATTGTAAGGTAAAGAAATTATTTCGTCGATACGTCGAACGAAAGAACTAATAGTTTTCGATAATACTCGTTGTATCATATTATCATAATGTAGGTTTGATAAAACTTTTACATCAAACTCACAGCAAACTTGTGCAAACTTGGGTAGTATTTTAAAGCTAGTTTTTGAAATTTCGTATAACAAAAAATTGGCACACGTCTTATTACTACGAAATTTAAAACAATCATATTGCGCAATGGTTTCAATGTTGAGTTAGATTAGAGATTGCATTTCTGAGATATTAAGGAAAACATGTTCAGCGAAATGCAATAGGTTAATCAAATCCAATTTCGTTTAATTAAAAAGAAAACGCTCCGTCCTTTTCTACCGTATTTCGTTTTCTACTGAGCATAGCCTAAGATAAACGGCTCCGAGTTTTCCAACGCCTCGTTTAAAGAAACGAACAACACAAGAAGTTACAATCGCGATATAAGCAACGATGTAAACGGAGCTCGTCCCACCCAGAAAGAAGGTAGAAACGTAAACCATCACATTTATTCGGGAAAGGAAATTTGCATTTGAATGTGCCAAAACTTTCGACGGCACCTCGGTGAATGGTTGCGTTCCGCCACCAAAAATTCGGCACCGGCCAGCCGAAAACGACCCCTTTCAACGATTCACTTCATTATGTTACACTACAAAATGGCACTACACCACCGGCCAACGGGCTGGGGCTGGGATGGGGGGTTCCAGAAACTTACGGTGGTGCGATAAAAAAGAAAGCCAATAAATTTTACTTTTAATCTTTCGATCCGCTGGCCGCGAGAGCGAGGTGGTTAAAATCACACCGACAGCGGAAGTCTGGCGCAGTTCATGCACCACCGAATGCACCACCCGGCCCCCGACCCGAAATCGTAAGAAAGTTTCCCCCGTCGTCGACTGCTTAAACTTTATTCCGACGGACAGCGAATTCCGGGCAGGGCGACCGGAGACCCGGGCCTGACCGCTCGTAGCCCGCCAACAACGGTCGGGTTCGGGTGACATGTGACACCCAGAGCACCAGGTCGGGTCGTTCAGTGGCACATACGAGTGCGAATCCAACACCGAGAAGAGCTTTCTTCGCATCCGGCGCACCGACGGAACGCCAGCGTTTCCGGAATGTTAGGGTTAAAACAGAAATAGTATCCCCGGTACGTGTCGCAATGGTATTGCTCTTGCAATTTACTGTCCTAGGTCGTTCGCCTTCGGGGTTTTAAAACATAATAAAAACAAAGTTAATTGTACATGCTGACAGATTCCTTCGCCTGGCCCTGCTGTCCCAAAACCTGTCCGTTCGTGATTCGGCGAAAAGTTTTGCCTATAATTTTGCTAGAATAATCTGCAAGACAATTGCTTGTGCCTGTGCGGTACGCATCCGGTCGAGTTGCCGGCAATCAGGACGACGTAACTTGTCATTAACCGTCCGAAATGGTCCTGCCACCCTCCCGAGTGCGTATGCAGTATGTTTTCGTGAATGTAAAACCATGAAGACCAACTCAGAATTGAGCTTTTATGCTTTTAATTTTTAGCCCAACATGGATCACCCCCAGCCTCGGTCGACTGGAAGGATGTTTTCAGATTAGATAAATCGGATTATGCTAAACAGAAGTAATTCTGCAGCAACAACTAAAAAAAAAGAAGGGAAACTCGGGATACCGGCACCGGCCGGTTGAGGCCGAATGTGTGGGGCGTTGTGTTTTTATTGAGAAGAAAAACAAATCCGCCTCCCAGGCTTCCGATTGTTGTAGTCTCCCAGTCCCCAGGCCTGGGGGACTTTTGCTTAATTTTTATGGTCCCGTCCCGTACCCGACCTGGTCCTAATCACAGGAATTAGACCCTCTTCGGCCTACGAGAGGATCTTCCGCCATAAAAACGGCCTACAAGCTGGCCTCACATGCCCAAGGCCCCTGCCGTCTTTCCGAGCGATGCGTGATGCAAACCTCCGGTACATCATAAAGAGCCCGGATGCGCAAGGATAACCGCCGCTAGCGAGCACACATACACAGGTCGGGATCCGCTGCTGCTGTCACGGTGTCCGTGAGCGCCGTCCGCCCCTGGTAGTGCTTTGTAGTCGTCGTAACTTGATTTGGGTGTAAAAGTAATTAAAAATTCTGCTAAACTTGTCCCGTATGCCCTCGCGGCCGCTGCTAGTTGTGGACCCGGTGAGGACCCCTTTGGTCGTAATGTCCGTGCACCCTACGGAACCCGTTCCGTTTCTGTCTCACTTTCCGGACACTCGCAGGGTGCAGGGCATGTTTGTTGTGCCGTCTCTAACCAGTTGGTTGGTTTTGGTATGTCCCGAAAAAAAACCAGCAAAACAAACGGCGGAAGGTACAACCCTCACACAGGTCCTTTCCGCTCGAAGCAGCACGGCGCATCTGGCTGCGTTCACGCTCAGTTCACGTCTTCACACCCGCAGATACGGCCTCGAGATTACTGGTAACTACAAAGGCGTCGCGAATGCCTTATCCCTTATCTCCTGTCTTGCTGGTGACTACATAAAAAGACAAACGAGCTGCTCGTGGCAGACGGGCGCGTTCGTTTTTTAAAAGAAGCCCAGGACAGCCGGGATGGGCCGTATTTTCGTCTGATGTTTCAAATTATCTTCGTCCGCACCGGGCACTTCCGAATGAAGAGGCAGCGGGTTTCGGGGTTTTTTTTATGCGCCGCAGCAGCATTTCTTCGGCGTTTTCGTTTTTTCGCTGCTAGAGCATCCGAATTCGCCAAATGAATCCGCCGAAAGGTATGGCTGTTGCGCGTCAATTCAGCTGTTGCGAAGACGCCCCGTTAGAATATTGAAGCTACGGTTACGGTTAGAGGGAGGAAGTAGAACATTTGTGAGCCGGAAACCATGCCGGATTCTATCGGTGATGAGCCTTAATTCTGGAGCTAGCCTGGTGCTTTTGCGGTGTAACGATATCCGCAGGGGTTGTCCCAACCAGACTCTCCGCCGGGTCTCGATGTCTGTAATGATCAGCAGACATTGTTTCAATTACTCATTACTTTGAAGCATTCGCTAGAGGACGGACAAACGGTCCGGAAAAAAGCGGGATGTTACGCAGCACTCAGAACTTCGGGTAATGACATGTGAAGTTACTCTAAAGGTGTACAAATTATTATAGTTGCGGGCAACCGGAAAAACACACCACAACACCGGCCGGCGGCGAGCGCGTCCTAATTCAGCCGCCAGTCAGACGTTCCACTTATTTAAAGTACGCACCAAGAGAAAGCGCACCGTGTAGACGGTGTTGCGTTTGTTATATTTATTATTTTCACGCTGATTACCAGCAAGTAATGACGTGGGGAGCCCTGCGAGCCGTGTGCGCAACCGTGCCAGACATTACTAGACGCGATATCCACTTTCCACGAGTGCTGAAAGCGCTTTCTGCTCCGTACCGCGGGGGAGCGATGCGCCGGTTTGAAGTTGTGTCATTAACTGCTCTTGCCCGCTGGAAGTGTCTGGCTTGCGTCTGATGGTCATAATGACGCGTACGCGTACTTAATTGCGCATCGTGTTGGGCATTTCATGTCGGCTCTAGTTTCCAGCCCAAGATCTTGTTCTCTACACTCTGCAATGCTGCATGGTCCACTATGCTGACGGAGTTCTGATGGGAAGCGAGGTTAACGACAGGGATTAAAAACACTAACCAGTAGTGCATGCATCTTAGAAAAATGAACAATTCACGGCCACTAGCAATTGGCGGCCACAACCGAACGAAAGTGCAATGTCTGGAAGAACTATCCTACGGACATACCGGAATTGTATTTATTTTGTTATTGATCAGTCGCAGGGATACGTATCTGTGTGTAGTCGTGGAGATAACTATTTACTTCCAGCAATGATGATTGGCTCCTTAGTATAATTTTATTTAAGAAATAATTTACGTTCTTTTTCCATAACGAACAAATTGGGGACGATAACAGTATTGTTGACTGTGGCGCAATGCGAAAGATAATCAACCATGCGTCTCCATCAACGCTAGACAAAGCGACGATCGAAGAGCGAAGATAGCTATACTTCATTAATAAACTATGAACTAATTCTGAAGAACTAAAAATGAGTTCATTCATAGTATTTCTAGCAATGCAACTCGCAAGGGTTGCATTGTAGGATTAATCTACGACCAGCAATGGAAATTAACAAAAGTCACAACTTTAATAATGAACGGATGAGTAGCTTTCTTCAATAATTGTGCTTCGTGCGATGAGACGAATTGCTCACGTACGCATAATCCGACGCTGTTCAGATTACAGCATCGTCTTTTCGAAAACCACGGGTGTCAGATAAATTACGTGACAAATAACCACAACTCGAAACCATTGTCAACTGGCGGAAACCAAACCAGTAGCGGCAGTAAAGGCTCGGCGTGCTGTCACCACTCTCTGTGTCTAGTCGGTTCCTGGGCCGGAGCGAGAGCTCCGGAAAGAACTTCGGGTGTTCGATGAGATCCTATCGTCAGCGCTTTTCCCACCACCTGTTTACATCGTTAGTTAGAGCGAACCGGGGGCTACAATTGAGTGTTGATTTCATTGTTTGGCTGAGACAACTTTTATCCGACTTTTCGTAACGAAGCACGGGGTCTCGATTGTGCGATTGTTTGACACCTTTTGTGTGTTTGACAGCAGAGCCCAATTCGTGGGCCAGCTGTTTCTCGGTCCAGGTTGCTAATGGAGCAAAGGTGCAATCAGTGTTTATCGGATTGCCACGAAGGGAACTGTCCGAAAGGCTAGTGGTTCTTTCTCACACCGTCACAAATTAGAAATATATTTAATCACATTCCATGTTTGATAGAGGTTATCCTTCGAACTGTATCTGCATCGGGCCGATACTGCTTGGAAGCAGTTTGTTGATATAGGTCACCGTTGTTGAAGTTGTCGGAAATCGATATGCATGTGCGTGCGATTAGAGACGGTGCACGTAAGGTAACGGACTCCCAGAGAGGATCTTGAATTAAATTAGGCAATATGGAGAAGTGGATCATGCATGAAATTGAATTCCAAGTCGAGCAACACAATTATGTTCCGGTTTCTCAGCGGAATCAGACACTGAACTGGCTGTACAAGAGCGAATGCTACCGTGCCAATTAAATAGTGTGGAAGTTGACGTAACTCAAGGATACGAGCCGACGGTCAAGAAAGTGATATTCCGTACCAATCTGCTATCGACAAGTAATTGGCAGTAGACGGACATATTTCGTTCGACATGTAGCGAAGATAAGTGCTTAATGCTTCGTTGTATGTTGATAAATTTTAATCAGATTGATAAATGGATGGACTGGAAAATATTGTTTTTCGAAAAGCGGCAACGACCAGGCGCCTCCATTGGCTCTCGAGTATACGAATATGATCTTCACAAACTTCTGCATTATGCCACTAACTTAAATAAAACTAACTTAACAGCAAAATGTGATCAAATACCTTCACTACATAATAAAAAAAAAACATGAAGAGCTCAATGTTTGATTAACATAAACAACGATGTATCGTTAATAATGTAACCACTGGCCATTGTTACTCCGAAAAGTACTGAGGATAGGCTGGTCCAGCTGTAAGATACCAACTCAGTTTCGGAGACCGATCTTGCGTATCTTGTGGGCTAGCACCGTGCAAGTTGGTGCATAGACTCCCAGTTCCGGAAACTTTCAGCTTCTTAAATAATAAATTAACTTGAAACTCATTATGAATTTAAATAAATTACATCCCCCTCTGCTTTGTGCGATTAAAAAAGAAAACTGCTTCCGGGGAGTGCTGTATTCGATGCTGGCATGTTGTTGGCTGTACGGCCGCGAACGAGCAGAAACAAGCAGCATAACGCAGGTTGGCTGCAACCGACCAACAGAGCCACTGGCCATCGGTGCATCGCCAGCCGGAATTTTGTAGCGGGTAGCGAAACTATGAAACTAGCATTAAAATCTTTTAACTTTTCCACTTCCTCCCTCGAGGCCACGCTACGGTTGAATGGAGGTCCCGGTTGTTGATCGGGTCCAAGTACTGGCGGCATTCCGCAGCGGAGATAGTAAGAAAACGACCTCGGATCCTTTATTGTTATCTTTCCGCAGCCACCAGTTTTCACTTCTACTACAAAACTGTCAGAAACGCCCTTGACTTCTTACCCTACAGCCAGCCAGTTTTGCGTCACGGCTCCGTACGATAATAGAAGTTCATTTGCACTGCAAAATTCCATTTTGGTGTAGTTTCGTGGTAAGTAGCGAAATGGAGTGCGATGTAAAGTTTACTGCGTTCCTTTCGACTTTAGTTGCTTAATTCGACGCTAACAGAGTAAACAGTGAACTAACCTAATATATTTTGTGTATTAACTTATACATTTCATTGAAGCTATGCAGTATGATATGTAGCAGAAGTATTTTTCGGAAGCTACGTGATTCATAAAGACTATAGTTAGTCAATTTAACTTGTCTGGGTCGATTACAGACACCCTTCTTTCATTAAATTAAACGAGCTTTAGGCGGTTTGATTGAGTTTTGAAAATACTAACCAAATCACAACTAGATAACGTAACAAAAAAAAGGGTACAAATGTTGTTCGCTGTTTTAAATATAGCACCTTGGATTGCGATGATTCGGTTATTCTGATTGACAGACAAATTTGAAATGCCACACTTTCAATGAAGTGAAAGTAAATTTCATTAAGGTAATAGTGCTTAGCATTTTAACATTAGCGAATATTTCTAGCTTGCTACCCTAATCCGTACACCAAATTCGTGTTTCAATATCGCCCCAACCGGGATGACTTAGGATAGGTGAAAAAGCATTAAACTCGGTGAACGAGGCCCGAAAAAAATTCCAATTTTCTCATCCTGCAAAACTTCGCAAACAACGGTGCTCCTGTTTGCATGGGCCGCCGAATACGTGCCATCCATAGACCGGGACTCGCGGTGTATATTTCATAAAATTCAAAATTCAATTTCACGCTTTTTGGTCATTTAAAATTCATAAAATACCGTTCCTTTTTTTTGGGCCTGGATTTGCAGTCACCGTGAGGGCATTTCTACTCCATATGATATCCGGACGATATCTATTTCCATCGCCGTTATTGTTGTCCGCGGCCAGCGAGCGGACGAACTCGGTCGTGTCAGCGAACTCTCAATGCCATCCTGGGGCCATTTACATGAGAACACTAGTCGCTTGTTTTGTTGTTCGTATCGTTTTGACATCACTTAGTGTGTGCTACACGCGAATGTTAATGTTTTATTAGAATTGTTGAGTGACTTTCCCGTGAATGAGTGTTTCATGGGTTAGTTTAAACTCTTGCGTGATTTAGTGAAAATCCGTTGTGTACAAATGAGTCATCACAACGTTATAGTAAGTACTTAAAATACATTGGAGGAATATAGTTCGTAATAAAATTTGGTTTGTTTTCGCGTGATAATTTGGAAGATATAGTGAATATTATTTATGCTGTGATGTTTCTGTTTCCTAAAATTAACCAACTTTAAAGAGATGGTATTGTTCGGCATCCGGTTCAGAATTAAAACCATCTCGTCAGTAGACTCTGTCCTGGGTAAGGTAAGACACTTATTCCCGATCCTATCGGTTCCTGCTAGTTGCGAGTTAAATGCACTTGCGACACATTAACGCGCAACGATGTTTCACAATATTTCACGCACAGAGCACATTAAATGTAGTAGCCATCAGCCGTAGGGCCACTTGTCTTGGTGCGAGTGGCCATGTTGCATATAAAATTCGAAACAAACTGCAAAATTATTCATTCACGCCGGGCGATAGGGGACCGGCCCCTTTCCACGAAAGCGTCATTTGCAGTGAGTGATTTCTGGCATTTTTCTTCACCTTTTAGAGTTTGGCGAACGATGGACGATTGTTCCGGGCAACCGTAACCTGCGCCGTTCCGCCGCAGAGGGTCCGACGTTAAGTGAATGAGTGCGGACAGTGCGGATGGCAGCTGAAGAGAAAGAGAGAGAGCTCGACCAAGAGAGTTGCCGCCAAGTGGACCGGACTTCATTTTATTTTCCAGCTGAATAGCGAATAATTAGTGCCTTGTCCGACCGATGCAAAAAGGGATCGGTGTCCGTTTCTTTGATCCCCGGCCCCGCTTGCCGAGACCGGTCGTCCATCAAGACGGGACAGCGGAGCTCTTGGCGTGCTATCAAGCACCGGCCACTTCACGACGCCCACCGTCTGGCACCGTGATGACCACTTTGGGATCGCGAACGCGTCCCAAGGTGCCCGCTCTTGGTGAAATAAGTTGTGTTCTCTCGTTTTTTTTCGTCTCAAACAGCAGCCGTGAACTTGTTAATTAGAAGCAATTACATGAATGAAAGGGCTGAAACGGTCCGCAGGAGCCAGCTAGCCAGCGAGAGCCTGCAAGAGGACGCAAAGGAAATAGGAAAATATTGAACAAAACGATTGTGAAATTGTCAACGAGCTGAGATGAATGGGTAAAGCAAGGAGTAACCGTTGACTGACCAAAGCATTGAAGTGCTCCAATCGGAAGTCGTCCTGGGTCTGGCCGAGGGATAAGTCGCTCCCCGAACGGACCGTCGACATCAAAGTTTTCGGCTAGCTCGATGGTGGGCAGCAAGTTAGCAAGTGGCCATCGGCGCAGGATGGCCACTAATGGTTGCACTTTTCTACTCCTAGTGCTCTTCGCAACTTCTTCAAGGGTTGTACATTTTTCGGATTTCAATGCAACGACTCGGTGCTTCGATTCTCACTTCCGACAAGCGCGAACGGCGGCTCGTTGGAGGACCACAAGATAAGCCAGCCATTGAGTGGCACTGTTACGAGGGCTTTACAGATACGAACTCGCCTATTTGGCCACCGGATTGAAGCTGATTGCATGTTGCTTTAATGACGTTTTGTTAATAAGCGTGCTTATGGAATGAAAAGAGCCTGTTCTGGTCGGTGTCTCAAGATCAGCTTTGACAGTAGCATTTATCCTTTACAAGGATTTTTCCACTTTTACCGAAAAATCAGCCACGGAAATAGTAAATCGGCAATGGAGGAAAAAACTTTTAAAGTCTGATTTACAAATTCCAAAACATAAGAATGTTTGGTTTTTAATTCACTGGCTGGCTGTCTAGGGGCTATATGAGCCTTATGATTTGACACTCGGACAGGGGCTCTCCGCGTTTTATCCACAGCGAATATTATGGTGATTACCTATTCTTCTGTAACTCAATCTATCAATTGTTGTTGGCAATAAAGAAGTGCCCTACTGGCACCGGACCGTCTCTCCCCTCGTGCTGCAGCCGACACACATTAAACCTATTTACGAACCCATTTGTCGACACGAGACCAGGACCTATCCTACCCACTGCTGGGGTCCTTTTTGCTGCGCACTCTCCCTACCGCATTCATTTCAATTCATTCGGACTGGTTTTGGGAGGTTTTTTCATAAGTGAAAAGAATAATTTCAGTAGCATTATCCTCGCAGGTCCGCGGCGCGCGGTAGAGGTGCCCATAAATTCATACATGACCGGTCCAGATGTGCGCTGCTGACACATGATGTCACATTTTCGGAGCTACGAAACCTACGGGCTGCTCCTGTCACCCGCTGGCCAAAACCAAACCGCTGTCCGAGTGTATCACACTCAATGCAAACCCCGGTTGGCCGATGGGCCATGAAATGTGAGACCGTGCGGTTACTCCCAGCGGATTTGCCAAAGAAGCATGGCAATGCTTTCGGACAGCTACTTCCTGTTCTTCCGGCCATCGCGTCACCGGCGACGCCCGACCGTGCAGTGATGACGCAATTAATCGTTTCATTAGGAACACCGAATTGCGCACATGGCCGGAGTGTCCTTCGTAGTCAAACGGATTGCGGTGGACTCTTCGCATAAATAGCGGCAAACGCGTCGGGACCGTGCGGGTCTCCCTTGGGAGTGCGAACCCACGCCGTGCAACCGGGACATCGTTGAATGACGAAATTTGGAGTAATTTACTCTTTGCTGTCCGGAATTCGTGAATATGTGATAATCCAATTAGAGGTCCCGGGAGACACCGGTTTGATTCGGATTGCTCAAGTAAGATTTATGGAGGACGTTGCCCGTTTTTGTGGCAGCTTTCCGCTGCCTGATGGATAAACAAAAAAATGTACAACATTCAACTGCTCCCAGCAAACTTTTTCCATTATAATTTTCAAGCACACTACAAGTTAGGTTACGAAATTTTGAATTCGAACGAATATTATATGCGCGGCCCGATCTGTCGGGGAAGGAGCCCTACATTTGACTATCCCATAAAATAGGTAGTCACCTGAACGGGAAACTTTGCTCCTCAAAGTTAATGATCATTTTCATGTTTTCAACACTCCACACCGTTTCGGCTGGTTTCGGTACTCGGTGTGCTTTCAATCTCTTTTCAACGGCAGCAAATCTGGTCGAAAATTGAATCAAACATATCGTTTCGGGTATGGCAAGGATGTTTGAAAAAGCAAAAATAAAACAGTTATAATTTTCTCTTAAAGTAACTTACGTTTTCTGAATGGGACTGAGCTAATATACTCCACTCAGTTGCTTCAGTTCGCTTTAATTTATATAAAACTTGTAGATTCACTTAAACTGGCAGCTGACGAACTGCGCAAAGTGTCGACTGGTCGAAAGTTTACGTCGCTCATCGCTATGCTTCTACACCGTTCATCGATGAACACCGGGCAGGGAATAAGGGAAAGCTCAACTACAGCGAATTTTGCGATGGACCGGAGCTGCGTGGGGTGGTTCCTTTTTTTCTGGTGAATAATTTGATTTGTAAGCTGTTTTTGGGACGGGCGGCAAAGTTCTGCGTCATCGTCGGACACTCGCCGGGTCGTTGCGCTTTTCCGTACACTCGGAAAAGTGCAACGAAGGGCCCCACCAGTTGGGTCGAAAGGAAAAGTTTTTGGCGAAGGCTCTGTTTTGGTCAGGAAAAAATAACGACGCCCGACTTTCGTTAACATTGCTTTTGTCTACCCACTGGCAAGCCCGTGACGCAGCCGATGAGTGGGAATACGTCAATGGAAAATTCGATTTGCTAGATCGTCAGTACGTTATGTTGAACCTTCAGCAAAACGGGTTTGTAACGGACGAGCGTGTGCCGTAAAACATTCGATGCTCGATTCTCGGATTCCCTTTCACTAATCGGCTTGTTAAAGTTACGGGCAGGACGTTGAAGGATCGAGTTTCCCAGAACAAACTAGACTGGAGATGTGAAGATGTGGAGTTGCCAGCTAACTCGTCTGTCTGGTTTCAGTGTTGCTGCGTGCTTCTTGGTCGTAAGAACGGTCCTTTGAATTGGTTTACTTACACATTTATGAAACGTCTCCCAAAAATTCATAGATTTTAATCAAGAGAACATTCTGCCTTTTCGGTCAAGCAACTTTGGGATAATATTTTCGATTTACGACGTGCGAGTGGAATCGATTTTCGTACCACTCACGACAACTTCATTCCTTCCTTCTCCAATTTCCTTGATGATGATGCACAATCAAGGGCAGTGTTGGGTTAATTTTTATTTCCCAACCAGAGCCCTTGAGCATCCCGGTGTCCCGCACTGTGCCCTTCTAACTGTTTATGCCCATCATTATACAATACAATAAATTTCACAACAGTTAATAATTTATGATTCGCGCTCCATGATTTATTGCCACCGAAAGATGACTGCCCTCTCCTCGGTTCGGTTTGTTCGCTGCTTGTCAGTTGCGGTGTCGGGTGCATGGACAATTTATTGGTTGATGTACCTACGGCCGTACGGGTGGCACATCAACTGTTGGCGCCAATTCCAGTAAGTTTTTTTCCTCCATCATCGATACTTGTCCACGGCCAACGGGACGACAGCGTACAAATGGCTGCGTGCGCCACATCCTGAGAGGACATTGTGTTTTTAGTTCTACGTGTTTCTGTGTGTGTCGGTTTTGTTGGCATTTTATTTGATGCTGTCACAAAGGTAGACCCACGTGGGTCTGATCCGAACGGCCGTGGCCACGCTTAGGGTGGTATCGTTCCGCGGCGCCTAAGACGTGGACCATGGCATCGCTTCCTTCGCGCTGTCTTGGAGCGTGATTTGAATACATAAACAATATCCCTTCCGTGGCACGCTATCCGCGCTGGCGGTACCTAAGGACAGGACAGTGCCTGATTTGGACCAAACTTCTGTAAACTTCCGTCTCGTCAGCCAAGCACCTAAGCACGACCCCCGGAACGGCCATTTGTATCGCATTTTGATACAGTTGTTGAAAGTTAGTTCAAGCGGTTCCTTTGAGCGATAGAGCAAAATGGACGACGATAATTTAATACACAGAGTGCCAGTGCGCTCCTTGAAGCCGGGCTAACGAGCACCGAAGTCGACCGAAGTGTTATGTCAGTAGTATTGATTATCAAATCGTGCATTCCGCTGAATGGCTTGGGAAAGATCTGCTATCCGTCGGCGAAAGGGGAAATGTGCTGACGAGCGGCGCCAGGCACAGCCCGTGACGACTTAACTAGGCAAAAAGAGTGAGAAAACAGACGCTCTCTGAACGAGAAATTTTAGGCGGTTCTCGAGTGCGTGTTACCGAATGGAAAGCTGAATTCCAGACACGGTTTGACTGGGCAATTCTGAGAGCATCCTGCAATTAGTTATTCATCTTCGCGCGGCTGTCAATCGCGCAGGTGGCCCGTGGGCTGCGTGGGTCGCAAGGAAGCTGATGCAGACAGAAGATTAAGTTTGTTGGCTCACCACGGTCGCATTACTGCGAGATGACGACAACGTATTAGTATGACAATCAGGTTTTTGCGTAGCGTGCCATTACAGAAAGGGCGGAATCGATCGAATTTAGGGTGGAATTCGCACACGTTTCGCGACAGGTTTTTTACGCACCACCACTAGTCAAATAGTCTGTGCAGGGAAAACAAATTTCCACCGAAACCCGTTTCGTCGCTTGTGTGTGAATGGCGTTCTAAGGAAAACGACGTGACGTTGGTTCTACATTCTCACTTTTTTGATTACTGTTGTGTAAGCTGCTGCTCGTACTGCCATCGCTGCGGAAGGCGTGCTAATTTATTTTGAGTATCATTAACGAGGAAAAGATTAAACTCAATAAGACCGTGCCAGGACTGTACATTACCCGAATGGAGGCGAACAAACATGGTTCGAGATTTTTGGGTGAAATGTCTTACGAGAACTCGCAATGGATCCAAACTCGAGGGACAGCTTACCGACACCGGGAGATGAAACTTTTTACAGGAATTCAATTGGAAAATTGAATTAGCTGCGTCAAACAAACTTGATGCGTGCATGGTCTGTCTCTCTTGACGTCTACGAATGGCATACCAGCGTGCTGATACCGCACAGCGCAATAGATGGACACGAAGGATTCGGAAGCAAATTGCTGATGTGTCGTGCATAATTGATTGACAAACGTAATAGAGTCATAAAAGTCACGGCACTGTTCTTGCTTGCTGGACTACCGAAGCCGGTGTCCAACAGGTGCGATCCGATTCATCTACACTTTCTGATGTATACCTCATGTTTGCTGTACGACCACGAAAAAACATTGATACTTCTGTACAGCCACCGAGGTTGCAAGCGAAGCTACAAGCTCTTTCGGGCCTATCAAGCATGGCTCAACTTTTGACTGTCACAAAACGGAAGTTATAATTTATCAAAAGCTGAAACTAACCTAACGCTCCCTCAACAGCGTAAACCCAAGCTGTTTCGACTTCTGTCGCTCACTTTCCAACGTTCCGTCTTGTGCTGTATGAGTGGCTTTCGGTTTGTGTTGGAGGAAAATGGTAAAACGGTCGAAGGGCAAACGATCCGGCTCGGGCCGGAAGCTGCAAAACCTCAGATCGATTAGAAACAAATCGATTGTGCACGGGCACGGCGATACGGTTGAATTCTATGAATCCCGGATGCTGTTGGGCAACATCCTCTGCTGCGCCTTTTACTCAATATTTTATACCACCATGGCACGGCATGGAACCGGAAAGGTTACTTCACCGAGCTACGGTCCGGCCGGAAAGGGTTTAACCACAAAGAAAACCACGGAGGCTCCGTTTGGAATCGTAAATCGGAAACCTGTTCTTTTCTGTGGCACCGTCCATCCTGAACAAGTCCTCTGCTCGGGCACACGGTTCTCGGCAAGCGCTCGGCAGGACCCAAGGGTCCTTCCACGTCTCGAAAGGTGATCAGCCTGCTCGGGATGGCTGGAAAAGGGTAAAACCGCTTCAAACCACTTTGCTTCCAGTGTTTACGCACTTCGGAGTAGATTCAGGGCGTGTGTCCGGGCCGGATGGCCGGAGCCTTAGCGGTAGTTCCGGCAGTGGCTGGCTCGGGGTTGGTGAAATAGCAAAATTTGCCGGAAACTACATTCACTGTGCCGCTGGAGGATATTGAAATTAATCTACAGCTAGGGTGCCACAGTTTTGGCAACCCGGTTTAGAGCTTCTCTTTTATTGATTAGCAGCTGTCAGCAGTTGGGATTGGGTTATGAATTAGAAAACTAATAGGCCCAAAATCTAGTCACTGCGTGACGAAGAGAAAAACAATGGTGTGTATTTTATTTTCGACGTTTCGACGAACACAAAAAGATCTTACCATAACCTTATCCTAGTATGGCCATAGCAAAACGGGAACCATCGTCTATTATCGTTGACTTCGATTAAAGTGTTTTGGTGCATTGTGAATCATTTGCGAATAAAACTATTTCGAAAAATACTATTTCAGTGTTGAGCCCGGTTTGAGTAATGTCGGTTCATTAAAAAAAAAACCCGGATGTGTAGAGAAACAATTCTTGGTTCAACTTTCTAGTGATGTTTTGTTTATCACATTTTCGTAATCATTTCGTGATAATTTAAGTTCAAACGCAACCCATACCGTTCGGCAACCAGCGTGTTCGCCTGACTTTGCACCGTGTGACTTCTGGCTATTCACTAAACTCAAGTGGTCTCAATGTTTTCATGCACTATTTTTCAAATCTGTACTATTCTACAAATTAAAGAATAGTTTCAAATTCAAAAAAATCAAATCAAATTTAAGAATAGTTTCAGTTTCAAATTGTGATATTTTATATGTTCAGTGTCGGAAAAGTTTAAGTAAAATAACCAACGGATTACCAAATGTATTTTGAAAAGAGCTTCCCGCGTCTCGTTGCTTGGTCTGCCATATTCCAACACTAGCGTTTGTAAAATGATGAATCACTGTAGAGCGAAAATAAAACATTTTAATTTTTAAACTTAAAAACTGGAGTAACAATGCATTTTGCCAAATGCTGGTCCGAAACCGCTTGCAGCACGGTGCTGCCGTAACAATTCGACAATCGAAAGTGAAAATGAAAAATGGATGAAATGAATTTTCCAACTCAACCGGAGCTGGTGGAACAGGACACCGAGTCCACTGCCAGCCGAATGCTCCTTGGGCGGGTTAGGAAAGCCAACGAGCGAGCAAGGTTTGATTTATGAACTAACAATAAATTATCGGTTCTCGCGCGCTCGTCGCACCTACGGGAAAAAGGGTCCGGAAGACGCGGGTTTTCTTGGAGGCCCGAACCACCCGTCCGGGGCCCCCGGTGTTGACGATGGTCTTCATGTTACATCTTAATTTTATTTGCCCGTGATGCTCCTTTTTGGAGCCGGCACGCTGGTGCACGTTCCGTGATAGCTTCCGACGTTAGCCACCGTGTGACGGTTGGGACGCTGTCACTGTCATCATTTTCTGGCGTTTCCCCGGCCCACATCACGGTTCCTCGACCGTGGCAGCAAGTTTTGAGCTGCAAAAAAGACTGAATTCTGGTATCCCCGGGTCGGGAGGAAATCGAACGTGATATCCATCCCCAAGCAGTCCGGCTGTGGGCCGGCACCATGCGAACAGGGATATACTTTGGGCATTCTACCGGGCATCCGGCGATCGGGAGCGACAGCGCGCGCACCAAGAAGCTAAAGGTTACGGAATTTCCTTCATCATCTGCTATTAGTCGGCCAGTTTTTTGGGAAAACTTCTTTCGACCGATCAGGCATTCCCTGTACGGGAGGCTTAGAGTTACCTAGCGAAGGCCGTCGGCGTATTTGCAGCAAGTGCAAATCCAATCAGTGAATTATTCTCGGCGGTGACACAATGGACCAGCTAGCGCCGCTGTTGGATACCCGAAACAAGAGTTGCACGAGTAATAATTAGGTTCCACCGAGAAAAGACGGTCGCCACGGTACAGGACCGGAACCGATCGGATGCCGAATGGGAATCTTCCAAGTAATACACTGGTGTTACGCTGGTCACCGGCACTGTGACCCAGCGGCTTTCTTTCTGAACCGAAGCTTTGACACGAGATCTTTTAACCGTCTCTGAACCGAGTGGTTCAAAAATTGCTCGCGTTACTCGGGCAACGGTCGGAAAGCACAGAGACCGTCGCACCGATTCGCGCGCTTATTTATTACAGTTTCTTACTCGCGGTCATTACCCCGACCGGTACTTCGTCCTACACTTTCGGGTCCCGCTGGTGCCGAAGACCGATCGCTGTCACGGCCTAACGAAGCTTCGGCCGCCAGCGGGACTTAACGAAGCTCGACGCGCCGACGACCGGGCCGGCAGCGTCGCCTGGCG
>NC_071286.1:41113339-41261029 GCF_943735745.2 Anopheles bellator
GCGGCTGGCTTTCTACGCGGTTGTCATACGTCATGTTTGTTGTGACAACTGGGCCAAGAGAAGTGCCAGTCCCGTTACTGAACGTCGAAGTTGCGTCGCTTGTTCGGGGCTGGAAATAATGAAACCGTCTGCCAGCGTCCGTCGAGAATAAAATGCTGGCTGCTGGCTGCTGGCTGGCTGGCTGATGATTTATGGTGATCAATATGATTATTCTATTCTTTATGCTTCGCCCGTGTGCCCGTGGGGTCTTCACGGCTCCACGCTCTCTTGGCGCGGTTTCGCCTGAACTGGTCGGCAAAGTTAAGGTCGGTTTTGTCTGGAGATTTGGCGCTTGCTTTGGCCCGGTCAGGATTCTGAAGGTTTTGATGGATACGTGCCGCCGGGTTGCTTGTGCTGCGTCCCAGAATGGGGCCGAACCGTACACCCCAAAAGCAGCAAATGTCAATAATTCCACGCTGGCAATGCTGGGGAAAGTTGATGCGCAGCAAATTGAATTTTCGTTTTTCGCACAGCACGCACTGCTCCGGTGCCAAGGCGGGGAGCCATTACTACAAGCAGCACAGTGTGGGAAAAACGAAAGTTAAGCTTTCCAAGACTCGCCCCGGGCACTATCCGATCGACTCTTTTCGGAGTTTCTTGAGCGCGCGTACTTGAGCACTTGGAACTCGCTGCCAGGACGATCCACTGACGATGCTCGTCAGTTCCCTTTGTGCGAGCTTTTACCCGCACGTCAGGAATTGATGCGGATTCTAGGATTAATGGTGGGGTGATAGGAAATGTTCGAAAGTTATCTGATTTCCCATCACGACGTGCCAATCCCGTTAAAGTGGAAGTGGATAGTTTAAATCCGGATTTTAATACTGCATCTCTCGTTGAGAACGCTGGTTGATGCTTTAAGATTCATTTACCGCAAAAAATGAGCAAACCTACCGTGTGCTCACTTCTCCGAACCAAAGAAAACGAGCCCATTGTCTGTGGTGATCGTTTTCTTTGTGGTGCTTTGCTAGTGAACAGCTTTCGTGTCGAATGTTCGTTGCCCTAGCAGTGCCCTTAAAAAAGTTTTCGTCCCCGTAGGACAAGGAGTTAAAGCACCCACCTTGCTTCGCCGGCGCCGGAGGTCCAACAGAAATAGTTTTAAGTTTTCGGTGGATAAAGGGAAACACGCATTGTAGAGCGAACTTTTCCAAGTTTACTACTTGGCCACATTCTTCCGAAGGCCCCGAAATGGTGAGAGCAAAACTGGGAAGCGGAGGCATTTACAAACGAACCAATTGAGACTAGCCGTTGGTGAAAAATGTACGACGGAAAAACAAAAAAACGTTGAACGCGAATCGAATATTTATCTTGTTCACATAATTTAAGCCAATTTGAGTTATTGACTTCCGGCAAGAATTTGGGGGAGAGCATTAGCAAAGAGAGAAAAATCCACTGGGAAATTGTGGAAAATAAAACGATTCTTCACCGAAGCACAATCGGTCGCATCGGCTGTACTGTAATGGATGGAATTTTTCGACGTGAAAACCTTGTACGAAAGACCAACATTGTTCCACCAAACTGGTACAGTGAAATGGAGAATTTGAAAGAGTTTTGGACAAATGTGCACATTTTTTGCTACAGTTTCATGGTATACATATCAAATCTAGGTGCAGTTACATGGAATTAACTTTTACTGAAAATATTTTAAGCAGTTTGTGATGACGAAGCCAAAAGATACGACCACATACGACCAGAATCACTATTGTGAAAGTTTTTAGCATACTTTCGTAGCGAAATGGTTTCTGGATCATCCGCTGTCAAGGGGCTCCATGTTGTGTTATTGCCAATAGCTAGCCGGTTTGTATAGTTCAATGAAGAGCTTACTGAGAGAGACATCAAGGCGACGGAATCATGCATCAGAACCGATTGCAATCCCAAAATCTAAGAGATCTCTCGGTCAATCAAACCTGGTTGTTTATGAAATCACTGACTGACCTACACGACTGCGTCAATAAGATTCTATTAAGGAGGTGGATGCAATCGGAAGCTGGGAAGCAATTGAAGTGCAAAGTATGGCAGTTTCCATTGCAGACTACTGACAGCAATTGACCCATCAGAATCAGACGTTCATATTCACGAAAATGACCGAAAGCTGCCTCTAGACAGGACCAAACAACGGCTCAACTGTTTGACAAATTAATCACCCACTTAGGATGGGAAACGTGATGTCTTTTGTATTCCGGATGTTGCCCAGTACCTGCCGGAAGCATTGCGTCGTGTCTTTGGGTGAACTCGTGACGCAAGCGTATCGCTCCAAAGGTGAAGAGCTGGAAAATAACAACCGAATGGCGTTGATATTGAGCTGTTCGAAAATTGGAAATTTATCGACAGCAAACATCTTAATGGGAAAATTGTCAATACTTCCATCAAACTCACATTTTCCGAGACTGATGGCTAAGTCCGTTCAAGAGTTTGCATGGGAAAGAAAAAGGTTGAGAGCGTAAATTGATTTCACCAAGCAACAGGATGGCTAGACTTTTAATTGAGTATGCTACAAAAATAGTTTTATTATATAGCTTTTAATCCTTTGGGAATACCAACCTGCAGGAAAATCCGGGGCCTTGTCGCGATTTGAACTCGGTACCTTTCACGCCCGAAGCAAGAATCATATCATGGGGAAACAATAACTAAGAAACAAAAATTACTGGACAATTTAACAATGCATTTTTTCCTACGATCATTGTTTGACCGATGTCTATATAAATTTTTAAAATATTACCGTTGTTGCTCTATTGTTTATTTGTCGTATCTACAAAACAGTGTCGGCTCAACCGGGACTAAGTCGATACAAACAATAGAAGCAACTGCAGTTTACGAACAAGAAAACATATTGTGCTTCTACAATACTACAGAAATAAAGACAATTCTCACATCCGACTTAATTCATAGTGACGATGATTCTTCGCATTTTCGTATTTATTATTTCGTTTTGTTGCTCAATTTGCCTTCAACAATCATTTTTCTCAACAAGAACGTAGAGGAATGCTAGATTCTGGAAACAATCGGACGTGAAAAGCAAATCAATTTGGGGACGGTACCTGAAGAAGTGGTAAAAAATTTCGTAGTCGATTTCTCTCCACACTTTCCTCTTTGATATCACGCTTTTGGATTGTGCGGTGCCAAATACAAAGAGTCACCAAATCTCCAGCAGGACTGCAACCAGCCATGCCCTTTGGAGCCACATCCGTCCGCGCACCGAAAGATGGATATTTTTCTTCTCCATTTACCTAGCATGGGGCAGAACAATCGCCTTAAATCATGAGGTGGCTGGTAGGTTGGCCGAGGGCCGTGTGATGACGCTTGGATGAATACTGCATAGGAAGCTGCGAGGAAAACTTTTCCATCTTCATAAAACGGGTCTCATTCCCCGCGGTCTCGCCTCGTTCGGGAGTCGCCGCTAAGTAGAAGAAAAGTCCAATTTGGATGAAAGTTTCCCATCCACCGAAAGTGAACGCGTCCTCGCGATACTATTGTGAGCCGCCACCAGCAACACCGTCGTCGGTCATGCCGCATGGGGCAGCATCCAAGTGTGAGCGAAACACGTCGCTGTTTTTGATTCAACCTTTTGCGTTCTTGCCGTCCAGAACATTGGGGCCGTGTAAAACGTGGACGCTCTGCTGAAACCCACGTGGACGTGGCTTGCTCTTGGCGTGCTATTTTAATAAACTAATTCAAGAAAGACAAATTCCATTTTGGATCAACACGTCACTTTGGTTGGTTCTTGCTTTCCACATCCCCAAACCTCTGAGCTACGTTTAATATTTCATGTAGTTGCGTTGTGCAAACCATCTATTTGCTGTGAAGGTCGGGAAAGTACGGATTGTGGTGATGATGTTGATATGTTGAAAGATTGTTCCGTAAGTGTACGTTTGAGAGTAACAGGAACCTCCAGCCTTCGTTTTCAGTCATAGGGCCAAAGTGTAATCTTTAACGAAATCGAAAAAATCGATTGACTTATTCTCTGCGTCGCCTCAACTTGAGCGGCAACTCTTACAATCGATGTTTCTGCCAATAACAACGATTTTCTATTTGCTATTTGGAATCGATTTATTCGGTTTTGGAAAACCACGGTGTTTGCACTTACTTAGCTGCTTGAGATCGGATTGGCCGGCACTCTAGTTTGGATACTCCAACCGCTCTTGAATGGGTCAATTGCATGGTGCAGAGTACCGTGACGTCCCGGCGTAGAACATGGGCCAAAAAGGCGCAGAATATAAAAGCCAGTAATTTATGTTTCATTTTTGCTTTCAATTTTTATATTTGAATTCCTGGAATATGCAACGAACATAAGAGATACACGTTAGTTTAACAACATAAATCCATTTATTGAAAGATGAATTTTTTATCGACAGACATAAAGATATGCACGTTTCCAAATCCATTCATGTATTGTTTGCGTAAAAGCAATGGTCACATGTGCTTTCTTCCCCATGTCTCCCAATCCCCGCTATGTCGATGTTAACCGGAAACGATTTGTAGAGTAAATGAATAGAGCGAACCGACAGCGGAAATCCTACCAGCCTCGCTATCCATTGAGCAGTCTTCCATCGCTTACGTCCTTTGCTGCCCTAATGGATGTTGACCGTTTTTTTGCCGGCCCAATCGCTTGTCACACCTTTTTATTTCGATCCTTAGGCCGGCTCGGAGTGTTTATCTTTCAATTCGCGTTTATTTCCATGCCCTTGCATTAGGACTAGATCTGCTGGCCACACTGTTCCGACAATAAAATATCAATTTAAACGATAGTCCTTTTCCGGACCTCCGGTTCGGCCGTCTGAGCAGGCTGAACGGACGGACCGAAAGCGCCACACACAGTGTGCATTCATAAATTTCAATAATTCCTCCTGCTTCAATCGGGCCCTGCTGTGCGGATTCGGCAGTTCAGGCAACTTTTTGAGGGGAAACATATTTATGGACGTCAGACCTTCTTCAGACGAGATCTGTGATGGCAAAGCCAGTCCGCTGGTATCCTAGGCCGATCGAAGTTTCCGATCTTGTTGACCTCGTGGTTGCCGATCGAGGTAGATCGGTTGAATAGGTCCTGCCATCCTGTTGTTTTCTGTGAGCGGGTTTCTGCTATGGATTATCCCTTTTCACCTTTCGAATATTTTAGCGACTGAAGTCCCTGCATATTAACGATCCTACAAGAACGACATTGATTTCGCAGCCCCTGGTTATTGTTGGACAAATCAGCATGGTATAAGGAAACAATTATCATCCCCTCGAATATACCCATTTGATGGCCACTTTGTCGTAGCGCAAAATCAATTTGCTACATACTTCGGTGGACAATTGCAAAAATAACGTTAACTGACAGGCGACTTGGGACTGTCCCAATGGGAGTGAAATAGGATTTTTGATCTCGTATCTCGCATCAGGGGTTCCTTTGGCTACATCCAATTGAGATGGCAGAACATAGAACTAGGGAATCTGGCACTTTGTAGAACTAGTCATAAAGAGATAGATAAACCAACATAACTGGAATTAGAATTAAATAGAGTGTCAAGCCTTGAAAGAGTAAGCCACACAGATCACATATGTTCGAGTTTGAAATGTTTTTTTTTGTATTTTTGAATGTTATAAAATAACTGCATCACAACTGGGCTCAACCGGGATTTGAACCCGGGACCTCTCGCACCCTAAGCGAAAATCATACCCCTAGACCATTGAGCCGATAGAAACAATAGAAGCAACAGTAAATTAAAATGCAAGAGGTAAGTAACGCACCGAACTCTCAAGCTTCAATAAACGTTCTTAGTAGACCCAATGTATGTGCAGTATTTTTTGTGTAAAGTGAAATTAAATCATGAAATACCCCGAGAGGTGATCTAAGATCTAAGATAGATAATATCTGAGACATCTTAATTTTATCAACATTAGTGGCCAAAACGATGTAAGTACTCGAAGAAGGCATTCGAACAAGGTAAAACACCGCGAAATTCGAAATGGTGGTCCTAAAATTCAGTCTTACTTCTTACATCTCTTTCTCCGTAATTCCTTTGGAAAAGAACTAACTAACAAAATTTTGCAACAGATTAACAAATGCAACAGATTCGATTCGAATCAGACCATTGAAAACGAACTGCATGTGTCAAATTTGTGTTTGTTTGTTACGAATCGTAATTCGTAATTTAAAATTTAAACGCTTTTCGTATGAATCGTTGAGTTTATCATACAAAATCGTTTTATTCTATCATATAAAACCTCTTTAGTTTTTCATACAAAGTTCTTCTTTAGTTTTTCATACTGTTCTTTTTTTCATACAAAACATCTCACCAATACAAACACCAGATCTTTTATCTCTCTCGCTGCTTCAGCTATCTCTTTCTTTCGGGTCGAAAAACCAGAGAGAGCTAAGAAAAACGAGAGAAAATGAAGAAACGATGAGCGAGAATGGAGAGAAACACAGAGAGAAAAGAGACCGGGTAGGCAAAAAGCAGAGCCCGGGAACGCAGAGTCGAAGGAAATACATGGCGATCAGCGGCACTTGGTCAGGTTCGAGGGCACAAAGTTACGTTCAACATGGTTGGGATTCTCAGAGAACTGTTCAGCGGCAAAATTGTTTCAAAAAAAATCCAACTTTTGCCGGTGGCGGTCGTGTGTCTAAAAATGCAAGCGATCGGTCGCGTTTGCGCTTCGTTCGGGCTGCTATTTGCGCTTGTTTTGCCGGCGTCGGACGAGTGCGTGTAAGAGTCGAGCGAAGGATTGCGCGTGCAACGAAATTATCCTGTGTCCGGAGTTTGTGATCCTGTGATCCTTGTGGAATGTGTGCCGGGCCGAGGTGCGATTGCGTGCACAAGAAGCGGGGCGCAGGAAGTGATTAGTGATTAATTTCGCCGCTACGAAAAGTGCTCTACGAATGTGTAAGCAACATCGGCACCGGCCGATTTCTCTGTCCTCCCAGGATGCGCTCTAACTGACCGACGAGCGACGGTCCGAAGTTCAGTGATACCGGTCGGAGTGCGTACTTTGTTTGGTTGGGAATTAAAAGTCAGCCTTCGGTTTCGGTGTTTTCCTTCGGAATCTCTTTGGAGCGCGAAAGACGGCAAAATACCAGCGAGAAGGAGGATGCTTTGGCCGTGCCCACTAGATGAAGCTGGCGCCCTATTTTGCACAGCTTTTGCTCGCTTCGGCTCGGCTGAAGTTTCGAGGCCAACAGCAGCGCCGCTTGGACCGGACCGGCGAGAGCGCCGCGAGATGAAGTAAAAACCAAAAACGCTTCCCCCGGGAACGAAGGGGCCGATGGCTGCCGGAGGAGCTCGCAGCATGGCCGCTGCTGGATGCTGTTTTCCGGTTTTTGCTCCATCCACGGCCGTTCGTGGGGAGATGTTGTTGAGGCGAACTTCGTTGTGTGCTGGAGTTGGGTTTGTTTGTTGTGTTTGGCTTTGCTATTTTGCTCAGGTGGGAACCGCTTTGCTGTGGAGTGTAGTGCTGCCGGATGACGCCGGTGAATGTGTATCGTGTGGCTGTGTGTTTGCGTGCCGATCCGTGGGGAATTTCGTGACAAAATCCGTACGTTAAATCCGTACGACCACCAGACGTTCGTCCTGTGGTGGAAGATAAATAATAGGAAGCACAGTACGAAGAGGCGTTTGGTGGCGCAAAAGGAAGATGCGAAAAGCACGGTGATATGCAAGGGAAACGCACAAAAAAAACGGTGCCACAAGCAAAGTATCCGAGAATGGCCATTGGTCCGTCCGTGTTGGTGTGATCCTCGCCGGCCGAGGCACAAAAACAACGACGGACAACGGGATGGAAAGGGAAAAGATCTGACGCAAAAGAAGAACAGAAAAAACCTTCTGCAAAGCCCAACCGAACTCAAGAACCCGCAAGAAAACCGGCGGATTGCCGGTGTTGAGAGAGGCCGCGTTCTCCGGTCGGCGAAAAAGAAAATCACGTTGCCAAGACGACGACCGGGGACGGTGGGAGCTTAAGGCGCTTCCGAAGCCGTCCGTCGAGAGGAAGGTGGGAGCCGCGCCCGCCGGCACCCCCGCACACGGGAAGATCTATTATGCATAGCATTGCTTGGCTGTTGAGCTTTTGTGGCCGTTTTGTTGGTCGAATACGCTGATGTGTAATTATTTTGCAAAACCACAAAGAAGAACCAATGGAGTTCCTTGTTGTTTTTGTGTGGCCTTTTTGACATTTTCTTGCAAAATGTCCTCATCGTGGTTTTTGCAGTCTCTCACTATTTTGAAGGATTATCGGGCTCGTAGAACCTGACAACAACTCTACCTTCTCGCAATTAGTAAAGCTAATTGGATAGCTAAGCCTGCCTGAATCCAGACACAGTTACAACGCATCCAACGCATTCTTGAGCAGGATCACTAAAGCTCCCGCCATCGACCCAACGGTCAGCTGGCTGAAAAATGTGGTGCGCAACACGGCGAGCGCCAGAAACACACAAGGTGAGTCGTTTGTTCAAGACGCTTAAATGTACGGGGGTTGTTTGTAAGATTTTGGTGATAAATGATGTCCGCCGATGGTCGTCGCTCCGCGTTCTCTTCTTAACCCCTTTTTCCGTAGGTTCCGATTCAGTGCGTGGAAGAAACTGCAAACTCCACGTTCTTAATCTCATTAATCAAAGCGAAAGGGATGACGGAAAGGCCAGCGCCCGGGCGGCAAAAAGCCGGGGCTGACCAAGAAAGCTCGCGCCTCAATCCGTTGCGCTCTCTTTTGCGCGAACGGGCGGGCGAGCGTGTTTGTAGCGCGAAGATGGATCTGCTGGCCCCCTAATTCCTAACGGTTTCGAAATGTCCAAATTCCAGAGCGTCCAAGTGCGGAGCCCGGCCGACCATAACTCGGGCACAGCATCATCGGCTTTCGCCAGTCTGCACGCTAATCTGATCCTGGCGGCCCCGGGTGAGATAGGGTTTGTCAAAGAGATCGAGATTGATATCATCGTGCCTGGGAGTTTGGAGTTGGCTGGCTGGCTCCAGCACACCCCCCCAGCACACACCCTGCCAGGCTGGAGGGGTGGCCGCCCGAGCTTCCAAACAACTCTTTGCGCGACTCCAAGCCAAGATCGCGATCGTTCCCGCGCGAGCGCATGTAGTTAAAAGGAGGCGCTCCGCACGGCCGGTTTCCCGGTCGTGGAGGACCACCTGCGGCTCTCACACCGGGCCCCGATTGATGGCCTCTCGTTGGCCACTGACGGAAGATTGGGGCAGGTTGGAAGTCCGAAGTAACCGAATCCGCGCGCACAGCGTCCATCGCACGTCCGTGGCGCGCGGTTGGGTTTCGCGTGTCCCGTTCGCGGGGACCCATTCGCCCGCTTCTCGCCCGAAGATGCTTTTGATCATCGGCATCTCGATCGTCGCCGGGGATGGGTTGTTAAGTTTCGTCATCGTCAACGCTGCGCGCGCTCAACTTGTCCGCGATGGTTTTACGTGCATTTAATTCGTACGTTTAGCAAAATTTATGTCCCCCCGGCGAAGGGATCGGTCGGTGCAGCCGGCCGGCCGTATGCTTATGGTGCTTTAATGGGGGGACATCAGTTTTCGTGAACGTCGACAGACAGAGAGAGAGAGAGAGAGAGAGCCCACGCAGCGCGCTGAAATGGATGTGGCAGTGGGCTCCGTGCCGCGAAATTGATTTCCGCGTTTCGTAATTGATGCTATCGTTTTTACGCTGATTGAACGATGAAAATTCAATATTTCATCGTGCGTCTCTCTCTCTCTCTCTCCCTGTGACAGTGCAGCTCTCCGGTGCGCGTATTTTAAATTAAAATTTGGCTTTCTGTTGGGGTCGTGTCTGTCGAAATAAAATTTAGTGCCAATACGAAAGATCGCTTTGATGATCAAGCGAGGCGGGAAGAGAATGGCGAAGAACACTGGTCGTTGTTCATTAAAAGTACACCTGATACCGAGACGTGTTGTTAGAACCGGCACGAACGCAGCCACACACCCACTTAGCCGCCAGCCTGCTTGAAACATCTTCCGATTGGCATCGGTTTCATCCGGGCGGGGCTTGGTGTGTTTGTTTGAAAATCATCCCACCTTCGATGCGCCGCTTTCCTCTACACCTGCTCCTCTGCCGGGTGCCGGGAATATCCTTCCGGGCGATTTCCGGTTCCCTTCGTGGCGGGGACGGGCTAGAAAACGTCGTTATTTATCTTTCTCACTTGTTGTAGCCCGCACCCTCGCCGGCTGAAACCCCCGAGCCCGGTCCTGGCGACCCTCTGGCCGTCTCGCTTTGGTGGAGGGCTCTTTAAACATCCCGAGGACGCCGGGACAACGCTGTGTAAGTGAGAAATGAAACTTAGGTTCTCGCCGATTTCGTCGCTCCGACTGTTTCGAAACAACGTGCACATCGACTTGGGCCGACAGCAGCAGAAAAAGAAGCCCACATTCAAAGACTAGGAAGGTTTGGGCAACGGCGGGAAGGGACCTGACTCGAATAGCACCTAATTAAACATCCCTACGCTCTCGTCGCTTCCGTTATCCTTTCGCTGCCATCGCGCGCGTCCGGATCGGCAGTGGAAATGGAAATCAACGCTCCCAGCCAGCACGGCGCGGCGCGGGCTACCTGCCACGCCACTACCTGCCAGCTCGGCGCAAAGTTGTGAAAATATCCGTAACGGAGCTGGCAAAACAAGGATCGTGCTAGAGAGAGACAGACACTACGGGAGCATGTGTGTGCCGGGGTGCGAGTTGGTCACGAATTCATCCCGTAAACGATCCCGAGAATGAAATTCTATCCTTCCAATTAACTATTCTCGCCTGTTCCGCGTTTGGTTCGGTGCCGTTGTTATTGTGTTCGGTGGCCGGGCTCTCGCCTACGCCTTCCGGGACACCGGAACAAGCACCGCGCACCACATCTTCACTCGCGCCTCGAATTGGCCTGCTCGGCGGACGTGACGGTGGACCGGTCGGCGGGCTTGAGAAGGCCGCTCGAAGGGACGCTTTTTCCGCTCTAAATTGTGGGCGTCGACACACGGGAAGGGGATGCTTTCTGGGCCGCGGACGGAGCATTCTGGGTCGGAAGAGTTTCCGAACTGTGGGTTCTTGTTGGGAAAATTTATGGCCCAACCTTTAGCATAATCGGAATTTCAGACGGCGCTCTGGTGGAGCTGCTGGCGGCGCCGAGGAGGAACTCGATTGTCGTAATTGAAATACGCAATCGCATTTATGGATAAATGGAAAGAATTATCGCAAGGTGTTCCTCTGCCGCAGGCCATCTTGGGTAGTTGGTTTTTGGGGCAGACCGAGGCCGAGAATGCTATTTTGTTTCGTTCGTCGATTGGTCCAGAAAGAGCCCGCCTCTAATGAAGCTCTGTTAAGTGTTTTCTAAAAGGTTTAATTGGAGGAAACACCCTCCAGGGTTTCTGGGCCCATCTCTGGCCTGTTTGGGGGGATCCTTTTATTTTTTAGATAAATGGTTCATTTTGACTTCGTTGAACAGTTTGTTGTTTGAAGATCTCATCGAACGAATGGAGGTTCGTTATAATGAATTTACCATGTTGTGTTGATTCTGTTTTTAATTTATTTTCAAAAAGCTACCTTATTTTATTGGTTTAACACGCGTACAGTCAACGCAGGCGCAGGTGGATCGATCAAGACAGAGACAGATCAGGGAAAGAAGAAATAGACACACAATACTGACGAAGCGCAATTATATGTTCTAGCGTGTTTACTTAGTGGGTCGAGACAAGACTTGAGATTGATATTAAAGATATTATTACTGCGGGGACACACGATGCGTAACGTAACAAGTTTGACGTTTACGATTAATGCCAAACTGCTGCGCCTCTGTCAAAACGTTTACGCCTCGCGCGAGCCGTAAACCCGAGCGTAATTATTTTTTTCATACGCTTTGCTTACAAACAGAGGATAATTTAAGTTCTTATTTGCTGGTATAGCAACAAAATCGGAAAAAACAGAAAAAAATATTCAGAAATCAATTAATTTCTCTTTTATTTCTATTTTCTTGGACCAAAAACACGAACGTAAACACGTTTGACATTTCGTTTTTAATTTTTTGCTGCCACACGAAGCGTAAACGTTTTGACGTTACAAATTAATTTTACGCTAGTTTTCACGCTTCGTGTGTCCCCGCAGTTAGACATTAAATATGACATATTAAAAACCGATATGAATGCGGGTGAATGCAAAGTAAGAGGTAGGTTGTTACGTTGGCACAAGCCAGTCCTTGAGATAGTGACTCTCGTAAACCTACTCTTAACAGTCTCGATCGCATCTTCCTAAGAATTGAAACTACATTAAAGAGCTTTCTGACAAATTATCTGACTATCTCCGCATAGTGATCTTCAAAAGAATGCCCAAAATCTTACGCAACACCACAGTTACGAACCGAAACGAAAACAGCACTGATCATTGCCGGACGCGAAAAGGATATCACGATACACTTATCAACATTGACCGGGTTTTGTACCTTTGTCAAGGTAAGGCGTCGAAGCTACACTCGAAAAGAGGTTTTTTTTAAAATATCAACTGTGTCAGGCATGCCATTTCGATGATTTGATTCCTTCCAGCGAGTGGCCCATTCACTCGCAACTAGTTTTAAATGATAGTTCAACCTGTCGTCGGCGGTTCTTTGGCCTTCCTCCGGTTCATAAATATCCCTCACCCCTCGGGGATGTCGCCGAACAGGGGAAGGATTTAAGGAGACAGCGAGCGGTAAATATTCCCTTGCCAGGCGCGCTCCCCGTCGAAAGTGGTTCCGTCTGTACGTGTTTCCCCTTATGTTGCCACCGGGCGTGTCTAAACGCACCCTCCCGGCCTTTTGGTGGCGAGTGTTTTACGTTCTTTCCGAACAGCTGTCGGGTCCATCATTGGTACCACGGCGATCCGCGGTGCATCAGCGTGTCCCGGTGGGAGACATACAGTAATTTTGCATTTTGATTACATACCACCGAGTGTTCAATTATAATCGTTCAGCTTCACAGTGCCCCGACAGTACCCCGGGGTTGGCAGCCATTGTCGGGAACTGTACTTTCAGCAAACAGCACAAAACTAAAATGTTCGACTTTATCGTCGTTGAATTTCTAAATCACAAGTAGGAACGCTGTTCGGATTATTTCAATCAATAAGCGCGGGTCTTATCGGTGAAACCTTTTTTCTTTCCATTCTATGCTTTTACTCCGCCGTCCTAATGTCCCCGTCGCTTGTGGCCATAATTTCCGAAGATAAAATCGTATCGCTTCGATTAATCATTGTCGATTCTCCACGCCGTCAGGTCGGTTCATCGTTTATCGGATAGAAGGTCCGCGGCCGGACGTGGGAAAGAGGACCCCGTATCGGATTACCGGTGGCCAGTGAGCACGATGCGCTTCCACCGTCAATTAGATGCACCTGCCGTCGTCCGTCCAGCATGTGGGCAACTCGGGCTGGCTCGGACTGGCTCGGACTACCAGAAGATGATATGCCGTTTTTGGGTTTAGCTGCATGTTCCCTCGAGAACAGCAAAACATAAACGATCCAATTGCAGTGAACCGCGTAGGTTCGATGAGCCGGGTTCGGGCTGGCCGGCTAAGGGCCGGTCTGAGTGGTCCGAGTGGAAAAAGGGGCAGACAGCCAGCGGAGCTGGGAAGTGTTGTAAGCCCATGGCTTCCATCAGGCTAGCTGTCGTTCTGGATTATCGTTCGATACCCTTGTTTGACTCGCGTATATGTTTTGGATGGGTTGTTTTGGAAGAACTGTTTGACAGAATTTGAAGGGTTGCGCCCGGGGCATTTGGTGATCGCAGAGTTGGCCAACGGTATCAACGGTCCAAAGCCGAACATGGCCGGGCCGTAACTATCCGAGGAGTGTCCGCGTCGCGGTTGGATTTCCGGACACAGGAAGATGTGATCTTAAAAGCCTGTCGAGCGAGAGAGACCACAGGACTGTCAGACCGGCCAGTAAGGGGTTGAAGGGAAAGGTAGTGGGGCCTAGGAAAAAGTATCGAATCTCGCGCAGCAGTGTCTTTTCGGTGTTTGTGGAGGGGTTTTTGTATCCGTCGTTGGTTTCCGCTGGAATACATGTGAAACGAGCTTTGCGTTCGCCTTCACTCAGGGCCCGGCCAGTGGTTCCATATCGGTTGAAAGTGACACATAAAAAACAAGGAATCCACGGAGTCGGAGTCGGCAATGAAATATGATTGAAGTAATTCTATCTCTCGGCTCGTTTCGATTTAGTTTCCAGGAAGGAGAGGCCACAATGCTGTCTCTCTCTCCGTTCCTCCGGGAGTTTGGCGAGACGTCGGCCTCAGCGTGGAAAACGAAGAACATGGAGGAAGTGACGGAGGACGGGCTTGCGTCACGCCGTTTAGTTTTTGGGTTTGTTTTATTTTACTTTTTTGTTTGAGGTTATAAAAACCTCCCGGGGGCGTCAAACGACCCGTCGCGGCCGCTGGCGCTTCCCTGCTGTGAGTCGTCGCGTGGTAGGGCCGCGAGAGCCGTCGTTCATAGCACGCGTCCCACAAGCGTTCTTGGCTCGAGAAATCGATTTCCCTTGCGCAGGGAGCGGATTTAGCGCCCTGACGGGGGATCCGTGGCGTTCAAGAATCGCGACGCACCTTCATGGTGCGTAAATTTTCGCTGTTGCGGAGTTGCGGTGGGATATCCACACACCGCCCGATAACGTTTTCCCTGCCATCGCCGGGCGTCGAGAAGGCCGACTCGTCCAACTCGGGGCCGGGATGTGAAATTTGAAATTGATTTGAAGCACCCGGCGGCGGCGGCTGGCTGGCAGCTTGATGTGCCGTCGGAAGAGGAAGAAAAAAAACGCAACAGAAGGCGCGCAATAGGGACGAGAGCGCGCGCGGCACCCTCTGTCAACTGACAGCAGTTTATGGGGCCGCAGCATATTGATTACGGAGTCACGGAATGCGAATGGCTGTTTGATCAATTTAGGAGCGATAGGCCGCGCCGTTGGGTGAGCTCGTGATCTCGGGGCTCGGTCCGTTTGTCTGTTGGTGGTCCTCCTCCGCCGAAAGGCTGCCGGGCCGCGCCGAGCGCGATTTCGGTCGGGACACACCGCGGGAGTATGTAATTTTATCCTCCGCTATCGTTATGGGCTCCACTGGCGGAAGCACTACTGGAACGATCTTTTATCTTTCGTGGGATTTCGGTGTTGCCGAGCGCATGCTGGGCTAGGGAAAGGTCTCAGAAGAAAGCGGCCACTTTCCCAATATAGAATTTCAGCTTGAACGGTAGATGGTCAATCATTCGACTAATCGCAATCTGCTAGATTTTTGGGCCTTGTTTCTCGCAAACTTACGGTAAGTTGTCAACCAACAAGTCGCGGTTTTTTTACGTGAAATTGTCAAGGACACATTTATACAATATTTTTACACTCATTTAAGCCTGAAATTTAATTGATGTTTCCTCACAATACACCGTTTGTTTATTTGAGCATCGATTGTTCGGCGATAGATTGTCGAAATTGGATGGAAAGAAATGTGAAATTAAACAACCCATCGTTGTTGTTTCTGTTGGGTGTACAAATTTGGCAAATTGCTGTCCAATATGGAACGCCCCGTGTTTGCGTACACTGTCCGCCCCATTACGAAGGAACGTCCATCAACCTAATTGTTGCACTCGTCGCACGGTGCTGTGGCGTCAGTTGTTTTTTTTTGTGTTGAGCAAATTTCCCATGCTGAATTTCGCTCTTGATTTTAGATTAATTTTCAAATGCTCTCAAACAAACAGTGCCCGGCACGACGCAATAAAGGCAAACAGTCGGCCGGTGGTGAGCCGTGCGTGTTGTGATTCACCTACCCATGTGGACCTGCAAACCAAATCCGCACCGGAAATGGATGTGGTGGTATTTTGTTTTTGGGGAAGTCGAAACATGGCGCATTTCGCGGGCCAGTTTTTTCATGTTCATGATGAAAAACGGACGACGGTCCATTGATTTATGCTCGGCGTTCTAGGCGGTGCCGATGGTAGGTTTGAAAAATTCTCTCGCACGTGACCACCGAGTGGTTCTGTATTTTGAATTTTCATTGGCGCATGAGAGGTTTTTGGTCATGAAAGAAGGGTTGTTCGTACAGCCAAAAATGGATAATGGTCCTTAGAGATCTCGCAACATGGTTGCCTTAATATTAAGCGTGAAACGTTGGTGTGCAACAACTAATTCATGACAAAAGCATCGTTTGCCGAGTTCCTTGGAACGAACTTTAAAATAGGAAGCGCTTATTATTTATTGCTTTTGCAGATTATTGTTTTATAGATATAGAGCACTACGAAATGAAAGCTAGTGAATTCGGTTATCGTTACTTCTGACAGTTACTTCAGCTACCAAACTTTCAGCCAGTGTTTGGACACGCAGTTTTTGTGTATCTGATAACGATAAACGTTCTGGACGTCCAAAAACCGAAACTACCGGCGAAAACATCGCCAAATTTCACCAATTGGAACTAGATAACTACCGAATGGAGGATAAACATGTTACAAAAGTTTGATTGTTCCACATTAAATCAACATTTAAACATGAGAAAGCTGTCCACACGTCGACTGCCGTGATTGCCCAAGTACCATGGCGACAATCCACGAATTACGAATTGCAGTTTTAACTTCTTGACCATCCGAATGTGTCACCCGATCTAGTTCCAAGTGATTTCTTTTTGTTCTCTGATGTGAAAATTACGCTCAAAGAACAGAGATTTTCCTCCAACGAAGAGGAAGCACCCTCAGTGAACTTCTGTCAGCACTTTTGAAGAGAAAAAAGTACCACTTTTCCGAGTATTATTTGGGAAGGTTAATGCGTTGTGAACATCGCCGGAAAAAGTGTGTAGAGTTACGAGGTGACTATGTAGTAACATAACAACATTTGTCGTTTCGTAAACTTTTGACCCCCGCCTCACAGAATCCGATGCACCACAGATGGATGCACTACAGACGAGCCACATGCCAAAAAAAAAGGTCTTCAACGGTAGAATCCTTCCGATGTGCCCAATTTCTTTGCGAACTGATACGAAACGATTCGTTATCTCCACGGTGAGGTTGGGCAATAATATTAGATGCAGAACTGTGCCAACCCCCGCAGGCAGCGAAAGCTTTCGAGATATGCAAATTGCATGCAGATTTGAGACTTCGCCACCGGCCCGGCACTACTTCACCATGTAACGACGCCGCTGCACTGTGGACGATCGTGATGAACGTCGGCTGGGTAGCGGACAGTGTAGCGCCCTGGTGGGCCCAATTAGCAAGTGCCTGCCAACAGTTCCAGGTCGCTGGATGTGTAGCGCACCGTCCGCACAGGATCACACGAGTCCAGCGGGTAGGACCCCAACAGTCCCCTCCGTTGTTGGTCGAAGCTGTCGCCCGGAAGTGGCGATCCGGGACTAAGTAGAGAGTTTTGTAAATATTTAATATTCAAAACAGCCACCGAGAACCAAGGGCACACGCGGCAACCTCCCCAGGTCCGCGGGAGTCCCGGACTGCAGTTCGTTCTTCTTTTTGCTGTAATGTTTTTTGTTGTTGTTCGGTTCGGTTCGTTCGGTCAGTTGGCCACCTACGTTGGTGGCTGGTGGATGGTGTAGGATAATCGAGTTAGCATGGTCTCCGGTGCTGGCTACAACTACTGGCTGTGGCCGAAAGCATCTCGCCGTCCATCGGCACGGCCTCACGGGGAAGGGCAGCTGCTGCACCACGGCCACACGGTGCTGCTGTGCAACATGCAACCATCTCCCTGGACGGCGGAAATGCCGTTTTTTGCTGCTTCCTGCAGCCAAAATTTGTGGCTACATTTCTCATGTCGGAATTGAGGCTACATTTTCACACCACGAGCCCGAGCCGCACGGGGACTGCTAATGGCCGACGGAACGGGACGCGGGTAGCAAACAAACTTCGAATGAGTTATGGCCACTGCATTTGCTTACAAAATTGTCGGTGTACTCTCCCGGAGGACGATAGAAGGACCCCGAAGTTTGCTGCTGTACCCGTAACGTCGCGACGATGGCTGAGGCTACGCAGAAGACGCTTGCTCCTGCTACTGAACTATTTTGGTGTGTCCGATTAATGGAGCTTTTCGGTCACACTCCCAGGCAATGGTTCTATTAACGGAGCACAGTCAAGGTGATTGTTTCACAACTGGTTACAATCATCATATTCATCGGGGCTGCTCTGTGAGTATAATTAGCCGACCCGACAGGTTGACTGATTTAATCCGTTTAAATATTCATTCTTTAACCGTCGACGGGATCGTCCGCATAGCGGGCCACGGCTCATGAACCCCGAGCCATCCTACTGGCCTAGTTATGCTGCTGCCAGCCAGGGAGGGATGCGATGGCGCTGATAGGGCAGGGCCCCAATAGTATTCTTCGAAGACACTGTGGCCGCTTCACTGGGTCCATATTGAAGTTTCGTCGTCCTCAGCTCCCTCACTCTGCTCCGGATGCACCGAACGACGGTGTGGTGGGTTAGCCATTTTACTCGTAGACTGATGACCCGCTTTCCTGGCCAAAGGATATTCGGGCTAAGCCCCTTGTGTTGCGAGCGTAGCTTCCGCCGACGGCAAGTTCCTCAAACAAATGAATAAATTAACATAATCTTCGTCCCAACCGGGCGGGGAGAGGTGGTTTGACCATCAACAGCTGCGTTCCCGCCGAGATTTAGTTGTGGTTCGGAAAAAGGAACGGGCATGCAAATTCCTGAAGCCGAGCAAACTATTCCAAGAATCTCTCATCCATTTCGTTGGCGCTGGCGGAACGCATGCTCTTGGCGCTGTGGCCCAGCCAGGCGCTGCCGTCCTACCCCTATTGGGTTCAATTGTTTTCTCATTTACCTCGCCAATTAGGCTGTTGTAAAGTGAGTGGATGTAGCCAAGAAGAAGCCTTCCCGCGACGGGCCAGAGTGTCTCGCTGAGTCCACCGATCGATCCCGACCCGGGAACTTTAATAAGCTGTCTCGATATTCAGGGCCGGGCCGGATAAGGATTAAATGGAATTACGTAGCGAGAAGGTGCGCCTGCCCGGCGGGCGGAACCCGCGGCAACTCGCCGGGCGTGGCCGGGGTTGACGTTTTGGCATATTACTTCTCCGACGGCGACGGCGGCACACAGTTCCTTCGCGCTGCGTAAGATATGTACGAATTTAGATTCCGCTCCGTCGTAATCTACCGCCCGGTGCACTGAAGTTATGTTAATACAATTCAGGACACGGCACCAAATTGCGCATTGCTCTCGGGCGCAGGATCGGGCGCTAGGATAACGGCGTCCTGGGCGCGGGTTGCTTGCGTCAGCAGCAGATTTGTTTGCTGCCGACAGGGGCTTTCACCGTGACTGGCTCTGCGAGTTCGCGCCGGAGGCCACCAGCCAGCCAGCGAAGGTATTCAACTGTGAGGTGTGTGCGGCGACATCGGCTTCGGGTTGCGTTTGATGAAAATTTATTCCAAACCAGAGCGGACCGTCGGGATGATATGAGGGTTAAGAAATAACCTTTTGTGTTGCATAGTGGCTGTGGAAACCGGCTACCATGCCTGTGTGCAACCGACCGCTCTAGGCTACACGGGGCGAGATCCGCAAGGAATGTCCTTTTAGGAAAAACCACCTGCAGAATCGCTGTAACGGTGTTCTTCGCCGGAACGGAATCTACGCCGGCTGGCTGGTTGTGGTATCGGGTGGCGGTTTCGTCCTTTCGTCCCTCCCATCCTTCGCACCTTCTCGGGTCCTCTTCACTTGCGGCGGGTAGTCGGTGGCCGATGGCCGTCGGTGACCCTGGTTGGGATAACCTAGCGGGCTACCTAGGGCCAAGACGAGCATCGTCCTTTCACCTATCCGACTGTGACCTTCAGCCGGGGGGGCCGTCGGGTCGTTTACTGACTGGCGAATGCAAATTGGATCTGGGATCCTTTGGCACGGTCGCCGTGTTCCGGCTGGCGATTGGAGGGATTTATTTGCCTAACGAACACGCATATTTGCAGCAATGTCGGCGGTCTTTCCGTTTTGTATGTTTTGTCAGTTTTTTCTTCTCTGATTTACATGAACCCCCCCCTGACATGGGAACGCTGGGCCGTAAGGATTGCGGATCGCCTCACCGATCGTCTTTTTCGCTTCGGTCGCGGCATATTCGCTGTTTGAAGGCTCACGTACGAGCAAACATCTCCAAAACGCACGTTTTTGCTGCTCACTAGCTAATATAGTGGCGGCTGCGGCACGTGTTCGGAGGGCCCCTTTTTGTCTGCTGAGGTTTGATTTTCTGGGCCGTTTGGCGGTTGGAGCTTTGACAGATAACATTCGTTTCTGTTTCGTTTCGTTTTGTGGGAAATTTATGCCCGACCAGAATACGTTCGGTATTGGCAACCGAAATGAGAAGAACTAGTTGCAAGCATCGTTTCAATAAGTTGTTAGAGCGGCACCCTTTTGCGTGCAAATACTTTTTCAAATTCATAAATTTACTAGCTGTTTGTTCCGCTTAAAGTGTTTTTTCTTTCAATTTCTATTGATTTTTGCTTCTTTAGGACTCTAGGCGTTTCGCACGAGTCTCCAGCTTATAAGCAATGTTTAGCTCTCATTACTATTCAAGTAATATTTTATTTGAATTTCGTTTTGAGGGATTTGGTAAAATTTTGTCCGTTTAATTAGAATTGGGTAGTCCCTTTTGGTGCCACTGAACGTTTTCTAACGTTATGATGTTCATTAATTGTTTTAAGTTAAGCCCACCACCATTGCAAAGTTTCGCCGGATTGATATTGCTCAAAAGAATAATCGTAGCTTCAACTTCCACTTTATCTTTCAACTTAAAAACACTGTGGGGGCAATCCTGGTAAATCAAGCGAGTAAAGAAATTCTGTTGAACAATTTACTGTTTCATCCTGATTTAACCGAGTATCGATTGACATGAAAGTCGTGCCTTCGACACGTATTCCACCGAGAATGCTGCAATTGATAGCACTTACTCTATGGCTGATGCATCCTTTTACAGATGGTGATTAAATATTTATTATTCAAAATTTCACGCCCATCTAGAGAATATGCAGACGGTTTTTATGTGCCTCAGCGGTTCCGAAGTACGTTGAGTGGAACATTTTCTAATTACCGTACAAAACTCACAAATTATCGTCTGGTCTTTTCCATGCTTCAGAAAAAAAAAAGTTTCATTAGACAGTTTAGTGTCACTCGTTCGAGTGAGGCCCCGTTCTCGCTCATGGTGGCTCAATGAAGAGCTGATCTCGTCACCTTTCACCGGTACGTCACCGAGAGCGAGAACCACGGGTGGGAAACGTTTGTCACCATAAGTCATCATAATTTCAGACCCTCTCCGGTCGGTTTCCATTAGCGCGGCTCCGGACGATCGGGTATCACCTACGGGGTGTGACGACTCGGTCCGCTCCGGCCACGACGAGAATCCCCCCAGTCTGCACCACAGACAGACCGTGGCCCGTCCGCCGGATACTTTGGCTGCCACCAGCCGTCCCGTTTTCACGTTTCTTTTTAATTGCCACATTCATAAATCTTAATCTGTCAACGAAAATTTTTCAATCCTATGGCCTCCTCGGCCCAGTGCAGGGCGCGCCTCGTGTCTTCCAGAGCGCGACCTCGGAGGTCATCACGAAGAAGCTCTCGCCGTTCTCCTTCCTCTCTCTCTCTCTCTCTTTCTATGCTTCGCTCGCCCCGAATATAATGGTGTGTTCCTGCCTGTGGTCTGTCATAAATCTTTCTCGATTTTGAGACAAAGAATGATGCTGCTAAGGTGGTAGACAGCGACAGTGTGTATGTGAGAGAGGGAAAGAAGGCCGGAAACCGAAGCACAGCGCTCGGTGGGAGCGGGATGGCCGGAGAAAGTATGTTTTCAATGGCGCGGAGGCAAACATCGATGGTTAAGAGGTTTTAAAGTTGCGCTCGCCACCCGACTGCTTCAAGCCGGCATCCCACGATCCCAGCCCAAGGAATGTACCGTTTTGGAAGATTTTGTTTGTCGGTGGGTGGGTGGGTTGGTGGGTAGGTGGTGGTGGGTGCGCCCCCCGGGCCACAGACCGCGCCACCGCCGCCCGGGGAACGCAGTAATAATAATCTTTATCATCATCATTAACCAACTCGTCACGATTCCAAATGGTTAACTCTGTTTGCCTCTCTCTTCGGTTGTTTTCACATTACAGATTCCTGTCGGGAGCGCGCAGGGCCCGTTTGTGGGGCAGCCAGCCTAGCCCAGCCGGCACAGGAAAACCGGGACCGCCGCAACGCGCGTGTACGTTGCGCGCCAACCTCGACGCTGCTGGAGCTTTTGTCGACGAGAAGGAAAAATTAAAGTCAAGCAAGGAGAACACGCGCAGGAGGGTGGTAGTGCCCGGCACGGCCCGCGCAAGTGAAGCAGTAATTGCGCCAGTTTTGCTATCATCGTGGGACTATGATCCTCGCGACACCGCCCAGCACAGGCCAGCCAGCCACACAATGTCTTGTCGCGGCGGCGCACCCACCTGGCAACAGAGAGACAGAGAGAGAAAGAGCGAAAGACCCTTCACCGAACCGGAGCGACCCACAGCCCAGCGGGGAGCCACCTGAAGCCCCTGGGGTCGGCATTCTCGACGAAGGCAACATTTCGCGACATTCGCGATCACTGAAGCTCGTTGTTGAAGGCGAAGAACACGACATTCCTTCGGTGCAGCTGGACTAGAAGGGGGCTGTAGAGCATGGGGACGTGTTTTAGGGACACTCTCGCCACCCGAGATAAATCACTATACAGAGAGAGAGAGTGAGAGAGAGCACATGCAAAGTATGTCCTCCCGCGCCGTTCTGCGCCGCGCGCTAAACGATCGGTCGGCTTGTTGGTTGGTCACTGACTGCTGAGTCCGAGCAACAACGGGTCTCCGTTTAGTTTGAAGAATCGAACTCCCAGCTGGTCGATCATTAAAAGAGATGCTGATGCGATGATGGGGAGGGCGCAACCGACGCGTCCGATCGATGCGGCTAATGAGCAATTGATCGACAGGCCGCGCGTCGCACTCTCCGTGAGGGGGTTGAAAAATGGATCGTGATCTCCGCGGTTCATTAGCTCGACGGAGCTCGACGAGAGGCCCTTGCTGCGTTCTTGAGCCACAGCCACTTGAGTGGGTTTCGCAGGACGAAAACGCAAACTATCGACCACAAAAGTTTTACCGAACCGAAACCCGAATCCAGACCGCCTCCGAATCTTGAAGCGCGGCGTTCCGGGGCTCATCCTCATTCTCTAACCGCTCATTTTTTCTTCTCAGGCGCAGCAGCAGTGTATTCGTGTGTGCGTCAAGTGAGTAGATAGGTGCGCCGTGAAGTTACATCCGTCGAGACCGTCGTTCCCGTCCCCAGCAGGATTCGCAAGCCGTCCAGCAGGACGGCGCCCCAATCCCTGTTTAGTGTTATTGCGATCGCGAAGAAGTGCCGCGAGGGCGTGTGCGCTTCGAAAGGGTGGTCGGGTGGTGTGGGTGGTGTTGTTGTTTGGTGAAAGAGTGAGAGAGAGAGAGAGCGAGACAATCGGTTCGTGCGGGGCTCCGGGCGCGGCGGTTGCCGGAATGGCCGTCAGCAACATTGTGTGCGAGTGGCTGCGGGCCCTCGGGCTGGGCCAGTACGCCGAGAGCTTCCTCGACAATGGCTACGACGATCTGGAGATCTGCAAGCAGGTCGGCGATCCGGACCTGGACGCGATCGGCGTCCAGAACCCGGCGCACCGCAGCAAGCTGCTCAAGAGCGTGCGGCTGCTGCGCGAGAAGGGCGCCGCCAGCGTGTACTTCCAGCTGAACGACCCGAAGTCGCTGCTGTCGGACAACAGTGACAGCCTGGAGCGGGACAGTTCGCCGCTGATGCTGAGCGAGCTGGAGGCGCTGCTGCAGGATCAGCTGAAGGCCGACGGCGTCTGCCTGACGGCGCATCCCTACTCGACACCGGTAAGTCCGCCGTCCCCCACTCGAATACTCGAAACAATAGACCCCGCCCCGGGGTGCGAATGTCAAGGTTGTCAGCCCCCCGGAGTACAGACAGCAAGGCAGAAACTTTTCCAATTTTAACCGATCGGCAACCGAATTTCTTCTCCTTTTTATCCCTTGACGTCCGTGACAATCCATGGGGCTGTTTGCATGGGGCCCTGCCTGGCCCGGAACTCGAAAGAAAATAGATTGTTTTCCGGTTCCGAGGCTCCTGAGCTTCTTCGGCGGGGGGAGCTTTGTGTCGCCGGCCCGCGATACAGCAACCAGATCCTGACGGAAGAAGGAACTCTTCGGAATTTAACGTCTACAACTGTCGGAAGGATGTGTCAGAGGCGGCTCGCTCTGATTGCATTACGGAGCTGCTTCTGATACGGGGGAAGTTTTTGGCCAAACAGATTCGGCTCGAAACTTTTACTTTATCTCCGCACAGTTTAGAGCCTTGGGTTCGGGACTCGAATTTATGCGATAAGCTGCTATCAGTTATTCCAAAGCCCAAATCCCGAACTCTTTTTGGCAGCGAATATCTCGGATTACACAGCCCAGGGACTGGGGAACCGAGCCGAATGTCCAGTAACGAAGTTTTGCACAGACAGACAGACACGCACACGAAAACGCGGCGACACGTGCTGACGGACGGTTCGGTTACGTGCGAAAGTTCCAACACCCAACTTTTTGGGGCTCCGATGACGACGTCTCGGGGTCACTGAACCGCGGGCAGGGCATGGCTTCATGCCATCGACAGCCTTCAGGCCAGTCGATAACCAGCAAAAGGGAGCAACAACTCCTTAAGCTATGCACAAAAGTCCCGCCGAGTGTTGTGAGTGTCTAGTGTACCGTTTTATGTGTGTGCTGGTTTGAGTGTGCCAGCGCCACGTCCCTGCCCCTCGAGTGGGAAGCCAAATTTATGGAGTCGCATTTCTAATGCATCCTTTCGCCCGAGCATTTGATGCACAAAGTTTGGTCACGCCGGCGGCAGCCACGCGCCACGCGCAATCGCTTTGAAATGGCTTTGAGCTTTTTATTGAGTTGCCCAATCTGACGGGGACAAACTTTTGATGAGACCAGCAGCGCGCGTCTGGCATATTAGCATAACATTACACGGGCGCCCTTGGAGCGCTCCCGTTTTTGACGGGATTGCTGCGTGTTGATGTTTCTGTTGGGCAGTTGGCAGACTGTCAAACGTTTCGTCCTTGGAGAGGGATTAGTCAGGGTGGCGTTGTGGTGCGAGGGCTTTGATCTTTCGACTAGAGGAGAGTTCTCGGCGATCGTTACGTAACTCCTGGCCCTGGACTCCTAGTGGCGAGACAGCACCACAGCACGGCACAAGGTAATTTTCATTGCTAATGTACCCCCGATGGCCGCCGGTGAGAGAGGGAACACGTGAGGCCGTTCGTTGCGGCCAAATTTACTCCACCATTTGGTTGCGTGGCTGCCGGCTGTCCGGGACAGACCAGTGAGCGGCAGCGCCATCGAGCGATCGAAAGCGAACGAAGAGAGCATCTTAAGAAACGAACGTCAGACGGAGGTCCTCTCCACGGCAGGCGGCCGCGCAACTTGTGCTAAAATGCAATAAAACGTAATTTACGATTTGAGTTGCCTCCAGCGGTCGGGCGGCTGGGCTGGGCTGGGTTTTGGCCAGGTTTTTGTTTTCCCGTTTTTGCCGGATGAAACCCCCCAAAACACGCGGGGCCCTTTCGGGGAGTGCTTCTTCGAGGAGACAGATACCGGGAGAGAGGGAGAGAATGGGGTGCGGTGGTCGAGAGACATACGACCGCTCGTCCGCCTCCCCGTGTCTCTCCGTGTCGTGGGCACCTGCGCCGCGGGCCCAACCGAAAGCAAACATAAAATTGGGGAGCAAAAAATGCCTCTCAAAAAGGGTTCTTCAAGTACGTCGCCGTCGTCGTGGACCCGTCCCGAGCCTCGGGCGCCCCGGGTACTACGTGTGGAGCCTTCCGGTGCCACGCCAGGAAAAGCGGATGGAGGGAGCAAAAATCCCCCCGCTCGCGGGTGAAAACCAACAACTGCCGTCGCCGTCGCCGCCGCCGCCGCCGCTGACTTCTCGTCCGAAAACCAAAAAACCCGAAACGATTCCGGGGCCAGAGTATCATAAAAATAAATCAACGAGGGCTGCTGCAACTTTTGCGACTCTCCGTCCGTCCGTCCGTCTGTGACTTTTATATTTGGTTGCCTCACCTCTGGCTCTCGGGTGCTTCTTGGCAGGCTTCTTGGGGGCGGTTTTTGTTTCGTGTTTGTGTCGCTCGGAACCGTTCCGTTCGGTCGGGCAGATCTCTCTATCATTCGGAGTACAACACGAAGCTGCCCCGCCTTGGTGATTGGGAAGCGGTGTGCGGGAGCAGTGTCGGCTTCAGGCGCACTTCGGGCGCAGGTCAGGTCCTGCCATTATCACATGCGTACGGGATGCTGCCCAACGAACCGCTGCTGCTACGTCGTTCATTAGGAAGTTTCGTTGGGCAAATAAATAGGATTACAGCGCACCGGTGGCCACTCCAGGGTGGTTCCTCCAGGATTTGAATTCTGTCCACAAGTCACAAGTCTCTGCACACAACTGAAGTATGCTTTAGGGTAGTGTAGTCGTTATCTGAGTGAATCGCTTCATGTCGTGATTTTGGGCTAATTAACACTCGCATTTGGTGTGCCGAAATCCTTGTGCACCCATTGTAGAAATGTCAACAAAATTTTCATACATTCCCTAATTAAAATGAACGATGGTGAAGTCTCAACCAGTGTTCCAACACATTTTTAATGGCCGAAGTTGGAGTGAATGCATGTCCTGCCGACTCGGCAGTGTGAAATTTGACAGGCGACTCCTCTCGTCGTCGGCGATAAGTATTGGAGAATGTCCGCAATCTTCAAGTATTGGTCCCGAAACTTGACCAATGCTTCCCAGGTCTGGCGTTAGGTATTCTGTGAACTTTGGACCATTCCTTAGTGGGCACTCGTTAAACGAAATTGCAGCCCCGGAATCGCCATCTAAAAACGACACTGCCTTCGGTTCTTGCCTCTTCTGTTCCTGAGAACCTCACGCGGGCAGGGAACGACCGGAATCCGGTAGGACTTTTATAGCTGAACTTCCTTAACGTACTACCGATGGGGAATGTGGGTGTATGTGTGTGTCCGGGGTGTAATAAGGTGCATTCGGGAGAGGATGGTCTCATGTACTCCGCGGTTGGGTAAGCTAGCTAACTGTACCGCAATAATGATATTTTACGAAAGTAAAACCATTACGCCGTCGCAGGTGCTACCGCGCGGGGCGGGACACGGAGAAGGAAGGACAAATTGTTATCGTAATTCGATGGCCAACTTTCAGCCACGGAAGCGGATGGTGCATTACATTATCAACTGTTGCTTTAATAGTTTCTAGCAAATAGCCGCACCCGGTAAAAAGTTGATAAAAGCTTTCGTCTTTCGCTGCGACTTCGTTTATGTGATGTGAAAATGAAATTTCAATAATTCGACGTGACACGAATGGCGTATCTATTACTACTGTGGTCAACAAATAATGGGAACCGGACCGCTTTCGGACCGCCTCAAAAATGAAACAAATGTAGACAAAAATGTTTTGCATAGAGTAGGGATTATTTTAAAAGTAATGAGCTGCATTTCAAAGAATAAAGAGAATTGTTTCAAGAAAATTCCCAATATTTGTTGACCACTGTAGTATTTTGCGTAAAACAGTCGATACGGTCGTTTCTAATAACTGCACCGGAGCACATCTGTCGGTCGGTCGGTCGAGAGATGTTATTTACTGCTCCAGTGCCGCTCGGCAACCGACATATGACAATGAGGCCTCCAGTGGCTCGCCGTATTGCTTATCAGCTGTGGCGCGCCCGACGGTCGGTGGTCGGGCGGTATTACGTTCTATGTTGTGATTTTTGTGCGAAATGGGCACAAAGCAGAGGGTAGGCAGCCGAGCCCGTCCACGGATGGGCGTGAAAGGTTATCGCCAACTCAGCGCCCTTCGCCGTGTGGCCTTCGGAGATCTGCTGCCGCTGTGCACCGTTTGCGGAACGATAGCGGTGTGCGTGATCATCGTCGTCGGACCCGAGCCACTTCTTGAGAATTTCCCATAATTATAGGGATGAAAACCGATGGTCGGAAAATCTCGGGCCACCCGGACGATACGCGGAGCACGGGTGGCCGAGAGGACGGAAGGCTTGTGGGCTGTGTTGAACCACTCGTGACAACGATTTTAATAACAAACTTCCCGGGCACCGCGCACCAGATGCTTGGAGAGACAATGGCCAGGGTTCCGGCGCTTATAACCTGAGTCGTTCGCTCCATCAGTTGGCGGTGCTACGCCCCAGGCAAAGGTGTAAGTTTCGATGCGAAAGCAACAAGTTCCGGCGGTACCCACGGAGGAGTGGCTGAATCTTCCGCGCTAGGAAAAAGGAGGACATCAATATGTTAATTTAAATGCTTTCGGAAGCTCGCTTGCTTCTTGCTGCGCAGAAGCTGCCAAAGGTCCTTTGGCGGACCGCGCTCTTTCGTGCTTCACGTCCTTCGGGGAGCCCCGGATTCGGTCGCTGAGGTCGCTGGGCTCCGCGGTTTTTCGGTGATCCATGTTCCCACGGTAATGGACGGCGTATGTCAGCGTTTGATCTGATTGCCCGCAGGCTGCGATATTATCCCGGAGACAGGCAGACCGTCAGGCTTTCGGTGGCATCCGCGTTCGATACGGCGGAGACAACAACAGGTCAGGTCCTTCGCCCTCCAGCGGGCTCTAGCGGGTTGCGAAAGCCCTACCGCCTTAAGGGTCCTCCTTTCCCGACGGTTCCTTCCGTTCCGGATGATGGTGGAAATAATTTGATTCCAATGCTGCGGGGGCAACCAAACGGAAACCGGTTCAAGGAGCGAGCGGCGCGGACGCTGACGTATGGCGGCGCTCTGTCGATTAACCCTCCGCAGATCCCTTCCCCACCCCCCCGCACGGGGGCGGATGAAGCGAAACGGAATGGAAAAGCTGGTCCTGGCCGGCGGAAAAATAATCATTCGTGTACCTACCGTCCAACGAGAGAGAGAGAGAGATGAAAGAGCATTCGGGGCATTTTGTGTGCATTTCGGGGGGTTTTTGTTTTTTGTTTGGGATTTTTGTTCGCAAACCGGATATGCGGAGCCAATGGCGGCGGGGCTGCCCCGGCAATCTGGCCGCCGGGGGTGAGTTTTTGCAGTGGATGAGCTTTCGCTTTGAACTTTGGCCGCGGGCACCCGCTCCTTCCCGATCGGATCCGGATCGGGCCTCCGTGCGAGGACCCTTCGGAGCCACGGTCCGCTGCGATGGCCAAACACTACTGGCTTCGGGCGAAATATTTCAATCAAATTTTGGACTTTTGTTTCTTGGCCGGCCGGCTGGCAGGCTGGCAGGCCGGCGGATGTTGTGGAGTCATCAAATCGGTGCAATTAAGTTTTAATCAAACGCAAACGCGCAGAGCAATGTCGGGCGGCGGCGGCGAATTGTTTTATCATTAACCGGGCTCGCCAGAGAACCGTCCGCGTGTTCCTCCATTCGGCAGTTGATTTTGGTGTACGGCAAAGTTTATTCGGCCGCGCGCACCGGTGCTAATTAAATCAATTTAAATGATTTGTTTTTTATTTTCCCAACAGTTTTTCATGCTGCCGGCTACGGAGGCGCATAAAGTTCACGCTCGGCGTTAATAGGCGGTCGTCCTGGAAGAGTGGGGCCAACTTCTTCTGCTCACGGCGACCCCTCTCGCTCCCTTCATTAGCATTGAAATGATTTGTTTGTTCTACTTTATAATTGATCGTAAAGTTGGGCAGTTGAGTGGAAATAGAAGTATGTTTTTTACGGGCTCGGCTCAACTTCTTCGTGAAGCTTCTGCGCTTTCAGGCGGTTTGGGTCTTTGCTTTTTTGGGTAGCATTAAATAATTTACGCAATTAGATTTTATATAAGCAATTCTATCCGTGGCTGGGTCAATCTTGTCAAGTCAATTCTGCTCATGCGCGATCACTGGGGGCTCACTTTGAGAAAGTTTCCCAAACGTTTTTCGGTTCCCGGTGCGTTTACTCAACTCCCCGCGATGCGCCTTTTGCGCTTGGCTTTTGGCAATTGATTTTATATTTCAACAACTGCCGGTTCCGCAATTGATTTGACTTCCAGTTTTTTCTAGCAAACGTTTTTCACCTTCTTCATTTTTGCCAGGTCCAGTGAAGCATTTTCGGCCGCGTGTTTGATCAATAAAAACCCACTTTTCAATTATGTTTCCCTCCTTCGCCACGCGATGCACGGTTGGACTTGGAATGGATAATGAAAATGGTCATAAATTCTGCCACAAATTGGACCTCTAGCCGCCGCTACGCACCGCGAGCAGCTGTGGCTCCGTTTCCTTCGTCTGAGAGATCATCTGCGTCCGCCGCCTCGTTCGTTGCCGGGTTTGGTTGCCCTTTTCGAGGCCCAACACCGGTCCGGCCCCCGGCCATAGACCGGGGCCCCGGTGACAATAGATTTTTTGACAGATTGCAGTTTATCGCCTGCATTCCATCTTGTGTCGCGCTTACGTTGGGTGTCCGAAGGGCCCAGCATATGTTGGGTGAACGTGGGAAGAAAAGGGACGAACAAGAAAAATGGAACGATAAGTGTGTTTGTGCTCCCTTCTCTCGGTACCTGCATCCTGCGCGAACGGAAACGGAACGGTTCATTAGTCGTCCCTTGTGTGTTCCGTCGGTAGCGACCAACTCGCAGGGATCGCAGCCCAGCATTGCACATTTTGTCATTCGGTCGCTAATCGGCTTTTATGTGGACGACGACGCACTGTTACAACCAGCCGGCCCCGGCTCGGGGACTCGTCGCCGCACGCACAGTCAAAAACACAACATGTGAAGCCCAAAGCGTGTTGAAATATTCGATCCTTTGGCCCCGCAACTGGGCTTCGTTCTAGGCTCGTCAGCGTATTGTAAGTTGTGTGTCGTTGCGGTGTTAAAGTGTTTCGTTCACTACACAATCATGTCGTTGTGGTCGTTAGCCAATAGGACACGGACGCCTCCGAGATTTATCCGATCCTGTGCCTGGCAATGTATTGGCGGTTCCTTCGCCTGAGTAAACTCATTCAAGAGCGAGGGTGCCCGTACCCTTTTATGTGGTTCGCATAAAGGCGGAACATTAGTGGTTTGCGTGGCAAGTATTAGTTTAAGCATCGTTTAAACAACTACTTTCTTCGCGTATGCGGGCTCGTCGGCGTGTTTGTTTGAGGAAACACCGTTCGGTCCGCGCCGTCACCGTCGTCGTCACTTCGCCAATGGCTAATTAAATTAGATCGTAATGTTTGTTAATGGATATTTTATTCCTCGTTTGTGGGGCTGCTAATGTGCACTACATTACAGCCCCCTTGGTCCGTTGCTTGTGTGTGGGTGATGGACAGCCAAGAAAACGCAACAGTGGAATCCGCCAGAGACGGCCAACGGTGAGTTAAATGGGGGCCGCCGACCTGTCGTGAACATGAAATAATTTTGAGGAAAGTGAGAATTCAGGATCGAACGGGCGCGTTACATTACAATTTGCACCACTTTCCATGCTGGCATTTTAATGTCACGTAGGTTCCTCGTTGTTGGACTTTGTTTTCGTCGCCGACCGACACTCGTTTGACACTCGTTGACAGTGACAGTTTCTGAAGGCCTTTGTGGCGGTTTGGAACTCCCGACGGAGAGAGGCCGCTCGTGGAAGGAGTTTCTGTGAAAAGAACGGGCAACAAATCACGTCAAGAAAGCTGAGCGAGATTGCGGCGCGATTAATCTTAATTACCACTTTGGCGGTGTGGCGAGTGTCCATTCGTCTGCGCTTTTAGCCTCTGAGGTTCGTCGATGGTTCGTCTGAGAATAATTTCGGTGGCAAGCAGCGCGCACGCTTCTCGCTGACCGTTGGACGAACGATCGAGACGCGTCCGTTGGGATTGATGAAACGATTTGCGCAGAGCGATAAGCAATTTTGCACTTGTCGTCCGCAGTTGAAGTGACGATGCTAATGGTCCCACAACCGGGTGTTGGCTACTTATTTTGAAGGACCGCACGCTCGCTGTTCATTTATCACATGTGAGATTTTACAGCATGAGTATTTTCCAAAAGCCTGTCCCACTTAGAATCGGGAACAATTGTATGTCTTCTAGCAGCGCCTCTAGAGGTCGAATTTCAAATGTTTTGATAGTTAGTCTGAAGTAAACATTCGACTTTCACTGTTGAAAGTTTCATCTTGGTACACGGAGTTTATAGAAAGTTATGCATAATGAAACTCAAAAGAAGAAGAATAATTCTGTACACTGACGTCGAGAACCCAACGGGGTCTACTCTAAAAATCTCCAAAACACAAAAATTCGAAAAATCAACTGTATATGTTGTATTCCACCGTTTCCGGGGATCCAATACCGTAGACCGAAAGATTCAGAGTAGACGTCGTAGTTGAACATATGACCGGTAGCGGAACTGAAAGGTTTTGAGATCAATCAAGCCGAATTCCATGCCCCGTAACAATCATCCTGGACCAAACGATCTGGATCTCGTCACGGCACGGGGAGATGTCCCCTACAAGTTCAAATTTGTATTCGACAATAAATTTGCACGGAAATTAATGATCTGGCAAGGAATTTGCATTTGTGGACGGAAACCAAGGTTTTCATCACAAACACGACGATGAACTCAACTCCATACAAGGAAGAATGCCTCAAAAAGCGAGTTCTATAACTTCTACAAATAAATTTCAAAAAAATAAATAATAATAAAAAATAAATTTCTACAAATTTTCTCTCAAAGTACAATAAAATACCTTCATAATGACACCTTAACATGTTTCCTAAGTCGAACCAACACCGAGATAGAGCTAATTCATTTGTTCCCGATTCTAAGTGGGACAGGGTTTACTACTTTGAAAAGGATGTTTGTTTTCATTTTATTTTGGAACTTGGTTTCGGAACACTTAATGTTTTAATTGGTGGTTTTGTTTGAATTAATTAAAAATTCTTTCCATGTCATGAATAATTAAAATGTAAATTCAAGATAAAAACTGAAACGAACAGTCTAAAAATCTCAACGCAGCATCAAACCATATTTTTGTAACGATTGGTGCCAAGAACTTAGATAATTTCCTCGCTAACCGGCCACACGAGCGCAGTGTGCAACGATGACCCACGTGCGGCTAACTAATCCGTATGCATCCGTCCTGCTTGATCGATGTTTAATGTGTCACCAAAATGGCTGCTAATTACTGCAGCGATGAATTCCAACGCATCGCAGCGCTGGCAGCTCTCGCGCCCATATTAGCTGCCTCCCCGTCTGCTTCTATTGCGGCAGGATTTGCCGGCAAAGCCCTTGCCCAGCGAATGGCGGCGCACACGAGTGGTGTCCCATCAATCTTGCTAGCCGCCGGTGGCCATGCTTCGAACGCCCGGGGCTAGGTTTTGGGGGTTTAAACGGAAACCATGAAAAACGGAAACTTATTACCACCGCCGGCGGGCGCGCGCGCACCGTCCGGCGGGAAACATGCGATCTGAAATTATAATAATCAGTGCAGTGCTTAATTAGCCATTTAAATTTATTGTTAATTACCATTGTGTAGCATAATTCTCCACTTTTTTAGTGCTACCGACAGAGGGACCGAGAGAGAGAGAGATAGAGAGTGAAAGAAAGCGATGCCGAGAGATGGGCAGTGGCACACGGGAACGGTAGTTAGAAACGAGGCCCGCTTCAATTCTTCAACTTTCGACGCCATCAAGCGCCCCTGTGTTCTCGGTGGGTTCGTACCGGAGACAAAGCCAACATCTTCGCCGTTACACGAAAGCGGAACCGCTCCTGAACCCGCAGCTGTTGTTCAACGGTGTGCTTGGTGTTGGCGTAATTGCCCACGGAAGTTGGAACAGCGGAAGTTTTCGGAACTGCCCCGTAACAACCGGAGACGTCGTCGTCATCGCCTTGGTCGTGTCTTGGGCAAACGTGTCCAAAAGTGATAATTTGTGTGCCGAAAAACGACGACAATTTAGTTGTGCTTGCCTCCTTCGGAGCGTTAAATTGGTTTGGATTGAGTTCGGTAATCGTTTTCCTCATTTCGCTGTCTGGCCAGCGCATGATTGAGAAGATACTTGGAGCCATTGGGCGGCCATCCCAAGATGATGGTTGGCGATTGAAAGGCCGCTTTCCGTTCGGTTTAATCGGAAGGGGCTAGCTAGAAGGCTTGAAGGGGTTTGTGAAAATATCTTCGGAATAGCGGAAAATTGCCCAACAATAGCTGCGGGAATTCAGGACCACGTCGACTCGACTTGTGATTGTTCCATTTGATCGAAGAAAACCCCAGAGCTTTTCACCCGTCTTTGTTGTCGTTCGAGCGACAGAAGATCGATTGATAAAATCTTAAGATTTTAATCTTAAGTGATTGAGCTTTTGGTCCACCATCACGGAACGCTAACGAATGGACCAACATCATCGTGGGGTTCCATCTGGACCGCTTTGTCTAAGTTCGCTACTTCTCGAGCGCAATGTTGCAACCAAATTTGACCCACGGACAAGCGACCCACAACACCGCGCTCGGCACCCCGAACTCGACGCATTTTTGTCAATCCAATGTGCCGGTGCGGACGACTTTCATGGGCAATAAACATTCCTATTGGCTTCCCGAGGACCCGCATTGTGCATCGCCGGAACTCGTTTAGCCCCGTGCGGTGGTGGGCCACAGTGTCACAGCCACAAATCGCCTGGCGAGAGCTGCTTGGCGTTCGCAAACATTCGGTCACGTGTTGTTTCTGTGCGCGTGGAATGCAAACTGCAGTGTGGAGACGCGGAACATTCCGATCGTCTTGAGCGAAACGGGGCGGGTCGTCCGAAGGTGTTTCCCGGTCTGTGCAGGCGAACTGAACGTTTTCGGTACCCAAAAAGGGACCGACGACAACGTTGAAGGCCCCCAGCTCGCAGCTGGTGGTCCCGAGATTAATATGAACGACGAACCACGGGACCAAGATAGATACACGCTGAACGGGGACCGAACTTTCGAAATTCAAATTCTTTCGGCGCAAATATTTTGATTTGTTCCCCGGCGGGACCCGGCCAGGGCCGAACCGGGCTGGGCTGTCTGCGACATGAATGAGTGGAATCTTAAAGACGACGATGACGACGACTGGCGCAGGCACGAGGAATTAAAGGAACGTTCGCTGGCGAGAAAACTACGGTAAGACAGCGCCGACGCCGGTAGAAGGATTCTGTAGGGCAGAGCCGACACACACAAGAGTGGCCGCAAGAGCATTTTTTAGTTCGCATTAATTTCTCTCGTTAATTGATTTAAGCTGTTATTTTATCACTTGTTTTTTCCCTGTTTTCCGTCGGCCCGGGATTTGGTCCAGGAATTCGTCCTCGTCCCCAGGAGTCCACGCAAACAGGTTCCTGCCGACTTTGACAGTTTGTTTCACGGAATGCCCAACAGCGCGAGAGAGAGAGAGAGATAGAGTTTGTGGGTTCGGTGCAGCCTGCTCGAAGAATGCCACGGCATCCACAACACTTGGCCACAATCAATCAAACATTAAGCAACAGCATGGGGAGAGTAAAAACGGGAAACAGAAATCTGGAACGAGTTTTTCGGGACGGGCCTCCGCAGTGGAGAGGCGGCAATCTTGGTCCACGAAAAGCCGGGCTTGAAGTGGCGTAAGAAAATGGGCCCCGCCAGACGGCCAGTGGCGTCGTAAACCCCAAACTCGTGCCGGAGACGCCAGACGGGGCCCCGGTAGAAAGACAATCCAACTAGAAAACTAATTAATTGCCAAGTCAGTCAGCAACCCGAGACCCGCGTTCGGTGTTGCGCCCCGGGAGTTGCTGCGCCCGGTATTTCGTTTCGGCTCATTGTTAATTACCCCAAAATAGACAAATTACTTGTCAGTTGTGTTACATCCCCGGGCTGGCCGCCGGCTTGAGGTTGAACATTTTTGCCATATGTGTACATTGGCCCCGGTGCGCCGGATGGCTTCTGGGGAAAGCCGGTGCCGTTGGTGTGTGGGCGAGAGGTCCGCAATTTTCCAAAGTTCTCGGTTGCGGCTCGAGGTTTTCTTGGTGCCGTTGAGCGCCGTTGGGGTTTTGAAGGGAATGTCTTAATTTATAGCCACGGTCACAGGACCTTCTCACCACCTATGACAGTTCCATTTTCTTCTGGTTTCGGCCCCGAGCATGCTTTATGATTTTAACACGTGGGTCAATAAGTCCCCAAGACAACAGAATTGCGTGATGTTTTTTTGCACAATTTTCGGTGTTGAATGAACTAAATAGGATCTGTTTTTAAAGTGGACCCTTTTGCTCAAAGTCGACGGAAGACAGGAATGTGTCACAACTCCACGTGTTTTGAGCTGCACAAACAAAATGTAGAGGAGTTTTTGCGACACTTTGTGACGATGAACTTAACTTGTATCTACCACTATATTCCAGAGGATGAGAAATAATAATTATAGTTGGTAGGGCACGAAAAAGCCGTCCGTGGATCAATTTCCTTTCGGGCTCATTGATCCACGTAATATTATTCATACCGCCCTTCTGAAGGCGTAATGTTTGTGTTTGCATAAATAAAGTTTGGTTAAATTTTCTCATTCCGAGAAGGTATTCGGTATGCAATTTAGCAAATCAGATTCCCCACCAAACCTGGGATGGCCTAGATAAACATCCTTACACTCAGCTGGCATAATCTTTTCCGAAACGATTTTCCCTCCCTGCTCCCTTAACCCCACCGGTCAAGGATGTTTTATTTTACCCCGCAACGCGACGGCTACGTCAAGTGCCACCGAGGATGATGGATCAATGACGGATTTGCAACAAGCCTGTGCGCCCGGGCCAACGCGGCCACCGATCGATTGTTTTTATTTTCGGCTTTTCCACTTCGTTGTGCCGGATTTCATGTTGCCCGTCGGGGCCCACCACGCTTTCATGTTGTGGCCCTCCGACGGGTGCCGTTGGGCTTTCTTTTGGCGCTGTCAAGAGAAAGAAAAAGGCCCCCAGGAAAACGGGAAAACTGCCGACGATGGGTCGGATCGAGATTGACCGGCGAAAGGATCCACCGCCGGGGGCGTACGAGGAGGCGGGTTTTATCTTGCCTTGGCGTTGTTGGTTTATGTTTTTATTTTGGCTACCAAGGCCGACGGAGACACACATACACACATACCGTAAAAGGACAAAGTCAAAGTGCGCGGCCAGAAAAAAACAACGAACCAACAGATAGAAACAAAAAACTGTGGGACAGATTCGGCGAATAAAAAAAAGGAATCTAAGTTTGGGTCGTAGCAGGGAGCCCACAAAATAAAACCCAGAGTAAAGGTCTGGGACATGCTTTTACAAACCTAAGCCGATCGTTTTGGGAGCCAAATCAAAGCAAAGCATATCATGCTGTGCTCGTCCGGTCTGCCTGCCAGCAGAAGAGGCCACAGACATTCGGGGGCCACAAGAAGCCGGGGCCGCCGCCGTCGTGATTGAACGATGTTAAAAGGATCACGTTCTTGAGCGGTGGGGCGGTTTTGGGTCTGCAGGATTTGTTGTTTTCTGCTAGCTAATGAAGAAGATCAGTGACATTCGGCGTGCCGAGGGTCCTAAGAAAACAAACGAAACGTTGAAGTTAGTAATGAAGTTTAAAAGAAAATAGATGTTCCATTAGGTCAATGGCATGATGATTAATCGGATCACAGTTTGGTGTACCGTCTAATGGAAGACGGTACATCACGTGTCATGTGTTAAGAATTGTTCGTCTTTTCGTCGTACTTCGGTCCATTTTTCTATCCAGCGGTCCTTCCGACTGAAGGAGCCAGAGTAGGTGAGCAATCCGCATGTGAAAGTAATTCTCAAGGAAATGATTTGATCGCTTCTCTCACCGGTTTTCCAGTATGTGGTGAAGCGTTATCATGCAACAAAGTAAAGCTTTCTTCTAATGGGTTAGCTGCTGTTGGCTGCGTTGCATATGAACCGTTTGACCAGGTTTGAGTAGCTTTAAATAGATCCAACCCTTTCGATTCCATCAAACACGGAGGTTGATTGTTCTCATGTACTTACTCAGAATCTTTTACGCTTCGGATTACGCAAAGAAATTAATCTCCAGTCACAATCTGGAGCTGGAGAAACGACTTCCTTTCTGCCTGGTGAGCGGCATTTGACACGTGCTTCCCATGAACTTCAAGCGCAAAGCGATGGCGTTATCGAGTTGTGTCGACGTCAGAAATCGACATGTTTGAACCTCCTCTGAAACGTATGTTACAGACTACAAATGGTTTAGCTTTGAGTTGAAATTCTTTACCAGATCTCAAAGCAAGGCAGTGGTACCAAAAAAGCAATATGAGGACGGCCGACTAGAGCTATTGATTAGCAAATTCCGGTTTTATACCTTTGATACACCCGGTAGCCATTTCGCTAGTTTAGGATTTCCACAGCGGAACTATGGCAAACCATTGAATAAAAAATGTAGCTTAATTGGTAATTCAGTCACGCTTCAACCAGGTTCAGCTTCTGAGCTTTATCTATATTATAAAAATGACGCTCCGTTTTGTGTGCGGTTTATAGACTCCGAAACTACTGGACCGATTGACTCGAAACTTGCCACACAGGGGTTTTAGGGGCTAAGGATGAGCAACGTCATGGTTAGAAACCCCTCCGCCCCCTCCTTCTTACCCCTCCCATACAAACGAACCGTTAAAACATTAATTACTCCACAAGTTATGAATCGAATCGAGTCAAATCTTGCACAATTGTTGATAGTCACTTGAGAAATCATGTGACCAAATTTTGTCCTTCTAGGACGAAGGGAAGGGGGTGGGGTGGACTCTAATCTGGACTCTGGACTCTAGGGCAATATGGGTATCGTTTCTTAGGTTTTTGTGGTCTCTAAATCGATTGGAGAGAAAGAGAGAGGGAGAGAAGGTGTGAAAGAGAGAGTGTAAGAGAGAGGGGGTGTGAGAGAGCGAGTGAGCGAGAGAGGGAGAAAGAGAGAGAGAGGGTGTGAGAGAGAGAGAAAGAGAGAGAGAAAGAAAGAGAGAGAGAAAGAGAGAGAAAGAGAGAAAGAAAGAGAGAGACAAAGAAAGAGGGAGAGAAAGAGAGAGAAAGAAATAGAGAGCGAGAAATAGAAAGAAAAAGAGAGAAAGAGAAAGAAAGGGAGAGAAAGAGAACAAGAGAGAGAGAGAGAGAGAGCGAGAAAGAAAGAGAGAGAAAGCAATTTAGCGCATTTTTTCTTTCCCCTTTCCCCACTGTGATTCACTTGGCCGTACACTTAGAGAATGGCCAAAGAGTATATTTCACAGAACAGGATGCGACCAGTTTTTGTCATCCATGTCAGAGTGATCATTTCGCCCGAACACTGCTATACTCAAAAATGCGAAAGTATTACACCTGCCCCAAAACCCAAAAGGGAATTTCAAAGACGGAAACAAGGAGACAGGACGAAGTCTGTCGGGGCAGCTAGTGTCTAATAAGCGGCCAATGATGTGTTGATACCTGATTCAATTTTAAGCTCATTTATGAGCCCTTTTCAGGGATAAGTGTGGTTGATCTTCTTAAGTAGTGTGCCGTTGAATAAATAATGCTTTTCATCTTCATCCGACACGCCGGCCCGGCCGTTGGCACGCACGCCGATAGCATCGCTGATGATGTCATTCGTATGTCACACTGCATGATTCGCTCATTAATAAACTGCAGATGCACGGGGAAATTAGCCAGCGATGCGAATGAATGATCGATTGTCGACGCCACGGCGCATAGTAATTATTTCCTCGTCATCGTGCAGCGCTCTGCACAATGCCGACACTGGCCCCATTAGCTTGGCCACGAATCTGTCACTGGTCGGGTCGACCCGTCACGACCGGCCATATCAATGTGAACGCAGGCCTCGAAGTCGCCATCTTCGAGGTCTCGGAACACATGACATACTTCCGCCGTCGCCTTTGTGCGCGAAGACGATTTCCATTCGCCGGTGGCTCCTGAAAGGGTTGACGACGAAAATGCCTCCCTCAAGCTGGCACAATGCCTGATCAGAAGTTGGCCTGGACTTTCCGGCCACAGTGCAACAGAGCGTCCAGGCGGCGCCCTGCACGGAGAGCGCTGGGAAAATTCTTCTTCGTTCGCTCCATTTACCCACACAAACACTGCAGGAGGCCGGGTTGGGTGTTGGAAAATTTACGACATATTTCTCAGTTCATCCCTTCGATCTGCTGCTGTTCTCGGGGGTTGATGACGATGGAAGATTAGGGGTCAGGAAATGCACTGTCATACACAGTAGTGTAAGATAGGCGGTCAAGAGTGGCAATGCCGATACCACACTGGTGCTCATGGCGATGGTGGTGATGATGATGATGGCAATGAACATCACAAGTAGTGTGGCCTCATTTTGTGAGGAGTCATGGGCGATGAATAAGCGTTTCCTGCACCCATGCCGACCAGCGCGTCTTCAGTTGGCCAAGGACATCGGTCGTTCGAATGGGCACGCTTTATGCCGGGAAAACTGTAGAGAAAACCAAATAGACGTTTTTTGTTGTTACGGGCCGTCCGGTGACTGTTCCGGGAGAAAGCGTAATTTATTCCGTCACCTGCAAAAACGATGCGGTCAGTGGGTTTGGTAAGCCGTTCTGGGTTATATTTATTTCCCACATAATACACCTGTTCGGGAAATCTTGGAACCGATGGTGTTCAAGGTAGCTCAAGTTTATTCTGACCCATAGCTTCACTTCGCTTTCATGCGTTTCGAGACTTCGAGACTTCTACCTTCGATTCAGAACCTCGTGTAAGTGGAACCTGGTGTAAATTGCACATTATGAGAGCTTGAGCACTTTATAAACCTGATAATATGTAATGTAAGAAACAATAAATATGGGAAAGACATTTTCATTGAAAAAAAAAAGAAGCTAAGTAGTTTCAATAGTTGGCCTATTTAAAGCTTGTGAACGATCGATTAAATTTTCCATTGATTTTTTGTAGTTGTCGGAAGGAATATCCTTAAGTACGCGTGTTAGAGTCTCCTGATTGGCTGGGATGTCGCCATAAAATGATCCTTTCATGATTAATTTAAGCTCAAGGAATAGGGAAATAGTCACATGGTGACAGATCAGGCAAATTCGGAGGGTTGTTCTTCGTTTTGGCGGTTTTAATCGTGTCTTTCGAATGTGTTACGAACGAGGGTCCTTTTGGTCCTTTGTTTCTGATTCATGTGGAACAAAACGAGCATAAACTTATATTTTCTTCAAATTATTATGAAGAAAATTAACAGTGTCTTTACTTGTATTGCGCTCTTCAGTCAACATCTTTGAAGTGAAATTACCGTCCACAGCCATGGTTTCACACTTTTTCTACAAATTCTGAACAGATCTGGACGGTCGTTTTTGTGGACGTTCAGGCCTTTCATCGTTTTCCATGTCCTCACGGCTCACTTGAAATCGTTTATAGCACACAAAAACTCAAAATAAATATGTTGCAACAAATTATAGGTTTCGGTACTTGTTTGAACAAGTTTCGAATAACATTAAAAGTTGACTCTTTGTGAATAAACTTATTGACACATAAACGCGCAGAACTTATTACTCTGACAGTTGATTTGCATTTAGTTTACTATGTTTGAAAGAGGAAGAGCCTTTACCTTCCAAACTATGCTTCTAACTAATAGTTGGTGCTGCATTTTATATTTAACAAAATTAAAATCTCGTATGTACCGCGTAGAATCCTCAAAAATTCCACTTTAAAGCGACAACATACTCACACATCGTACACCAATAGAATCTTGGCTCGGTTTGTGAGCATCAAAAACGTCACCGTGCTGTGGCCCTAATCGACTATATTCTGATACAGTCGTCGGCAAAAAGGTGGTCTCTGATTTCCTGCTCAAACCATAGACACATTAACAACGTGTTTTTGGACCAAACGAAGAAACTTTTCCGTCGGCGACCGAAGTCTGTCAATCGACGATCCGGCGAGTGGCGACCCGAGGGATGTACGACGGAATTGCCCGTTGATGCGGTGTGTCGTTAGCATGTTACCCTTCCAGGGTTGCTGGCGGCCATCAACAGGGTGTCCCCGACAGGGTGGTGTGATAGATTTGCTTCCCAATGGGTCTCGTTGGGACTGCTGACTCGCCACGGAATCTGCTCCGCCTCCGGGCTCCGATGGAAGTTTATTGGAATCTAACGGAACCGACGATTATTTCATCATAAATTATCGATCCAGACGCGTCACTCCCAGCCAGCCAGCAGGCAACAGTAGGTGGCGTTAGTAGGGGCGACCCCACAGCCGAAACCCCACCGTGGGTGTCACTGAATGGTGTGTCGGTAGCGCATAATTATGCGGACCGATGCAATCCTGGCGGTCGCGCGGACCGGGTGATGTATTGTGGCCTTAAAGTGTTTCCATTCGATTCGCGGGGCCCCTCGCGATAGGCGTAGAGAGGATGGCCATTAGGTGGAAATCTCCGTTGCTAATGGCAGGCTTTTGGCCGCCACAGGTGGCACTAAAAAATAAACAACGCCTCACCGTCGTGGAGCCACCTAAAAAGCATTTTAATATCCCCAATCTCAGCTCATCCGATCAGAGCCGGGAGGGAGCTAATTTTGTGAGACAAATTAATGCTAGAAGAGCCCGAGAGCGCTGTGGGACGAGAAGCACGAGAGGCTGTGTGAGACCCCTGAGGAGGTGCCCCGAGAACAGGTTCTCGCACGACCTTAGAACCTTAGGTCTCTTCAGAAGTTCGCGTCGCCATCTGGCTTTATCGCCGTACCGTAAGGGGCTCATTAATTGATTTCGAGATATAATGCTGTCTGGCCGCCGCCAGTTGCCTCTTGGGGGCCCAGCCCTCCGATGCCCAATCCTCGACACATCACCCGGCCAGGCCAGACCAGGCTCCGAATAATGTATCGGAAATCATATCACTCATCATCCGGGCGGGGATAGAGTTGTCGGCCGGCGCATAACATTAGCTTAAATTATAGATCTACGACGTGGGCTCGAGAGAGGCTCCGCGACAGTCTGCGGAGAAATGGAATGGTAATCTTCATCCTTTCCCGGGCCCGTGTTCGGTGGGGTGCGCCCTCCCATCGGAATGTGTCTTAATCGCGCCCGCAGCAGCTCGCGGTTCGCACACGACGGCCTTTGGCTTAATTAGTTCAGGATCTCGTCTTATCGGTGGTGGGCAGCCATTTTTCAAGTCCAATGCGGTGGTGACCGTTAATGAGAAAATTCCACACATCTCCACTGCAACTCTCCCCCGGGCGGCGGAGGAAATTGAAATGTCACATTCAGCTAATTGATCCGAACCGGGGTCCGGACGAGTGACTCAGCGGCGGTGGCCGAACCGAAGGAGTGTTTAATAAAATTCCACCAACAAAAAAGGGGCACCGCGACCACCTGGCTGGTTGGGTGGTCGAGTTTCGTGTTGTGTCCCCGGGTCGATAAGCCGCCGCCGCCAAAGGACAGCCCTGGTGGTGTTATCGACGTGCTGGACCAATGGCGCATTGGGCAGGTGATGCTGCTCATTCCAGCGATCGCCGGCCGGATGCGCCGCAGATCGTTTACAATTCTATCGCCGTACGTGCCCGGCCCGGGTCGTCGGGTCCAACACCCGTTTTGGTGTGCTGGACTCTAATTAAGGTGCTCCGGTATGGTATCCGCTCGTTCGCCTCGGTGTTCTCTCGGTCGCACCGTGCCACGGCGGTGGGCTGCCGCAGCAGTGTTTAAAAGCTACTGCTGACAGCGCCGGTCCCGTCGACCGACCGCCCGCCGCCGAAAAAGGTTTGCTGACCGGCCAAGATAACAAAGTTACCAATCGCAGACGCCGCTCACGAGGATCTCTGGCCGCGCGGTGTGTGGTTGGGAGAGCGGGGCATCGCAGTGCAACGAGTTACAGCTTCCTTTTCCGATGGTGTAACACTCAGGATTACGTCTCTCGGGGGAATTGGAAAGAAATTGAACCGGTTTCTTCCGATGCGCGCTCTCCCTGTGTGTGTCCAATTGGACCAAATTCTTCGCTTTGTCGATCGTCCAGATAGAGTCCCTGGACAGGAAAAGTCAACAAAACCCATCCAACAATCCCGGCAAGACCGCTGGTTGACATGCCGAAAGGGGCCCGAGGTCCGAGAAAAGGGACACACCCGGGAGGGAGATCTCATTAACTCATCCCCGTGTCCCCGTGGTTTGGTCCTTTTTATCTGGGGACGGACAAAAAATCGGCGAACCAAGACCGAAAGACGGAAACAAAAAAAGGCCAATCGAGGCGCGGAGGACCTCATTTCGTCTTCGGTCGCCGCCGGTTGATTTCTTTTGATCCACTTTCGGTCACGTACTGTTGGCGTACCATCGGTGGGCGCGAGGGCCGGGATTATTCGATACTTTTGTTTTATCTCGCCGTCGGACCGACGGGAGAACAGGACGCGGCACAGCCTGTTTCTCAGCTACCGGTCGCGAACCCTTTTTCGGGCCGGTCCTTGGAGGTTTCCGGTAAGGTTCTCCTCAGCCGGGCACCGGTGGGCTGTGTGTTCGGTCACCGAATTTAATGACTTAACAGGACACGGTGGCCGGCGAAGTTACGCATACATTTTTGGTGCCGACGTCCTGAGTCGTTGCCCGGGGCAGTTCGAAGAATTCTGTCATCGGGGACACGCGGCGGGCTTTGGTCCGGGATTCGGTGTCGGATCGGCTGACCCGCTGACCTTCGCGTTACTCGCGCGCCTGTTTCGGTTCGGTTGGCTGGAACGCGTCCCCAACTTTGATCGGGCGAAAATGTGAACTTTTGTAATTTCACTCAACTTTTCATGGCGCGGTCTGTGAACTCCGCCCGGTTTCGATCCATTTTTTTGGGGGATCAACGAAACCCCCCGAAGAAGTAAACAATCGAGAACGGGAAGATTTGGGGCGACGAAGAAGAAGTCGCCGGCGTCGTGGGCGTTGGGAGGAAATTAACCGTTCGCCCGGCTGCATAATCATTCGCGAAACGATACTGCGGAACGCCGGGTGGATAAACTTTGCATAATCAATAGGTGAGGGCCGCTGAGAAAGGTGGGCCAGACTATGCATTATTTATGATAGATGAGGTCGCATTTTCCCCCACGGCTGATAAGGACGCGGAGGTTCGGTGGTCTGGTGGCTTCCCCGGGATTTCCGGTTACTTTAGCCGATTTCGATGCTGCCGGTTGCATGAGAGAGAGAGAGAGAGAGAGAGAGAGCTCATCACGCGGCCGCCGTGGAATATATTTCATAAATTTATTAGATTTAGTTTCGGTTGTCGTCCGCCTGCGCCTCTGACCCCTTGGCCTTGGGGATGAATATTCACAAGACAGTCCAGGTGCTTCGGGTGGGTGCTTCGGGCAGGTTATGAAGGCTTTCGTTTACCTCGTCGACCCCGAGCAACCGAACGAGAACGTACTTCGGTGCGTCGCGCGCAACCCGCGCGCGACATACATTAAATATGTTAATTAAATAATTACATTAGAGGCCAGGCCGGGCGACGAGCGCCGCAGGTTAAAAGACGGGAAAGAACCCACCACTCTAGGACCTTGCCGCCGCAGAAACGGGGTTGGCAAAAAATAAATCCAAAACGATGCGTCGTCTGCGACATTATTGAAGCGACGCAAATCGGAGCCGCCCCGCCGCCGTTGCACAAAAAAGGCTGTGAAGGTGTTTCGAGTGAGCTAGCCGCCCGCCGCCGGCTCCCGCCCCTTGGGGGGTGCCGAGCGCGTAAGTCATTCAACTTTTTCAAGTGGACGATTGCAATCTGTCAGCCCCGGCTGGCTGGCCGACCGGCAGGTTGGCTTCCCGTTCCGACGACGCAGACAAACGGCGGTCACCCAACGAGGGAGGTCCGCCCCAACCCCTGCCAAAGTCGGGCGAAAATGGGAGGCCAAGGGACCAACCGGCGGTAACGTGATACCCTCGTGAGCCGTGAGCCGCACCGCCACGATGACGCACGTCGGCGTGACTTTTAGCACGTTCCATAGTGTCTGCTGAAGTGCGAAGTAAGTGGGCGGCAAGAGAGCATTGATGGGCGGGCAAGGATCTGTGGGCCACCGGCAGAAAAAAAATGGGGAAAGGAACCGCGGGGCGCACATGTGAGTGTGTAGTAGTTGCGCGGAGACGACATTTATCATTAACTTTAATGAATAACTAACCGCAGTTTGCGCACCCAAACGTGGCGCTCTCATCCTCTCGCGTGGCTGTCTGTCGCAGGAAACGAGTCGCGAAGTCGTCGACAGTCTCGAAGAGTCCCGCCAGAGCCGGCGGGAAACGTTTGCAATAAATGGTGGGAACCGCGGGCCACTCGACGACGAGCACTTCCTTCGCGGCGCTCGCCGAGACAATTGCAGCCAGCCGAGTATCATTGCGCGCGCTCCGTCTTTTGATGTGCAGCTTGTCTGGCGCTGCACCGCCGCGACAATGGCGTTTCTGTGGGGCTCCTTCCCCGATCCTGTTCCGGCCCAGGCGGCCCGCAACGTGGTCCGTGGGGACGATAAATTGCAAGACAGTGCTGCTGCAAGACCAGACGACAGCAAAGCTGATTAATTATGCCTCATTTGGAGGGCCCTGCCTTCGCCCTGCTCGCGTTCGTTCGTCCTGCGGGGATCGCGTTCGCCCAATAAGCCGAAAGTACGAGACAAGCGAGAGGTAAAATACCTTACTTTTGCCCCGATGTGTGCTGCAGTTAATCGATTTTGCCTCCGATAACTGCCACGCAGGGGTTCGATGTACCGAGCGTTGGAAAAATGAATATTGACACATGCTAATCGATGTACTACTGTGGAGCAAAAAATGACTGGAATTTGCTAGTAACTCAAGGTAAATATTTATTCTTCAAAATTTGCATAATTACTATCAATCAGCCCCTTCAGTACAACATTTCAAACGGTTTGAAGGGATCCTTTTTGGCCTTCAACATATTATTCGTTTCGGCTCTTATCTCCCATGGAGCGGTCTCTCCTGAGGTTAGCGAGTAGCCAGAGGTTACGTAATCTAGTCCGGTCTCAGTTGACGCTCAGTTTGGCCGGTTGCAAGGAATTCCGTTTTCCGGCTTTTCTTTTGCCCACAGTAGTGAAGTATGAATCGCTTTTAATGCTGCCCTGACCATTTCGGATGTTTTGTCGACTTAATGAGCTGAACACGATTCCGTGTCCTAGTGGTTTCTCGGTGTTTTAGATTATTATGTTGAGGCCTGAACCGCATCTCATTTCTTTGTTTCGTTACATTGTTGCACCGGGGCACAGAACTGAGCTTCAGGATTCTCTGTTTGATTACATTCTTGCATTTATAATTGGGTAATTGTTGGGTGGTACGGTTAGCCTACCACAGTAGTAAGTCTTCTTCGTAACTAGCAGAATGCCTCTGCTGTTCTCCAGTTTGTTTTCGAAATGACGGACATTGAAATCAGAGAACATGAGTTATTTATTCATGTCAACTAGCTAGGAACGTTGTTGTTCGTAAGCCTGTTGTCGAGAGTATTCTAAATATTATGCCAAGACTTCAGCTCCATCAATCCTATATTTTCTGCGTCAATGGGCTTCATTAGCTGCATACGTAAACCGACGTTTATATGTTTAGATGAATTAACCGTACTTGACGGAGGCTAAAGCGAGATGTATGTGAAAAATAAACTTCCAACATTCATTGGTTACATTTTCCGAATAAAACATCACAAAATTGATCAAAAGATTGAATGTAGATCAAAAGTGTTGTATTAAATATAAAATAAAAAAGTAATACACAAAAATCGGAAAAACAAACAGAAAACATCAACAAACATCGCCATCGTCACAAATCGTTCAAACAACGCACGTAGACCGCGTACGGTTAATCTCGGGCCCCCGGGACACAGAGGTTGAGTCGCCGCCCCATGGTGGGCGGGGGCGCAAACAACCCAGCATATTTATTTATGTAGTGGTCATGACCCTCCGACCACAGACGGGAACCAGACGCTGGACCCGATGGGGCAACGGGGCCAAAGAAGAACGATAACATTATGGTCGTAATTGGGCCAATTTTGTGACTTGTAAGCGAAGGATTGTTGTCGTCCGGGAAAACCAATAGAGACGGGCGGGGAGTGACGCACAATAATCAACATTCTGCACTACCCGGGAGGGGGCTGGATTGTGACCGACTGCTGACGGATAAATTAATTGTTCCGGCGAAACCAGGCTTTCAATGTGTGTTGTGTGCCTTTGAACTCTGTACTCTTCTGCCCCATCTGGTTGGGTGGGTGGCTGGCGAAGCATAGCTATGCGCTGTGGCAAGCGCAGCGATCGGGTCCGTTGAATGGACGGCCATTATTTTAATTGATCCATTACTACACACAACCATCCCGGTGGAGGCGCATCCGACAAATGCTCGCACTTCCGGCTGGCACGGGTGTTATGCTCACGCGCGTGTGAAACCCTTCTGACCGGTTAACCGGTTTTTGTTTTGTTTTCTCTGACCGATCGATTGTTACCACCACCACCGCGTGTTCCGTGATAGTAATGTGTTGTGAGGGTCGCGTGGTGAGAAAAACTCGCCAAAACCAGAACAACAGCAACAACATGAAACGTTCTGTGCCGCAGAACGTTCGCTGTTTAATTACTGTAAAATGGAGCAATCATATTCTCATTTTTCACGCCCATGCGTCGCGGCCCATGAACCGCCACCGGTGGCAAGGAACGGGCATTTTGGGGTGCACGGCTGGTACGTGCCCCGTACGTTCCTCTGGCGGGCAGCAGAAGCGAGCAGCCAATCGGGACTGCATTTCTCGACGCAAATCATCATCAACTGGCTGTAGTGGCGCAAGCAAAAAAGCCGCCGCCGCCGCCGCCAAATGCATTTACATAATTTATGAATCTCTCATAATGACACTCACTACTGCTTGGGACTGGTGTTTTGTTCGTTCTTCGCTGCGCACCGCTCCGTTGCTCGACGAATGAGGTAGGTGTAACGGTGGCTTCTGGTCGGAACGCTTTACTTCTGGGCGCGCGTTCACTCATTCTTAACCTGTGCCCTTCCATCCGACCGATCATCAGTCATTCGTTTCTTTTGGTGTGCATTTTTTCCGGCACATCTTTTTGCTCCGATTTAAGTGATCCCGTCGGGTCTTAAGTCGCTGTTTCTTCTGCACTAGCTTAGTAAGTATAAATGTTGGCAAATGCTAGCTTCGAGACAACTGATCATAACGTAATTCTTTAGTTTATATTTTTAAGACTCTCAATAGATGTTTCTTGTTTGTTTATTTTCAATGCTGTCGGTGGTTAAGTTTATTAGCAAAGAGATACTGAAAAAATATAAAATCCCCGTCGAAGTAATGTCTTAAAAATAATTATCTAAATTACATCTCTGAACTGGATCTCGATTATTGATATTACCGGTTAGAATTTACACGAAGTAATATAGTCATAGTTGGTCTTCGTCATTATCATTGATACGGATGACGCTCATGCCATTATTCTGGGTCGTCTGGCTGCGCCTTACAGCGGGCGTAAGAAATCAACACCAAAACGAGTTGATAAACGTTTAGTGAATATCTTCACCACAAACCTTTTCCAAACCGTCAAAAACATTCAACAAAAACTAAATTCAGAAACTGACGAACTCCCTTTAGTGCATGTCATCCGACGTAGTCTATTCAATACAGACAAATCTTGCCTTGTCTTCGATAAGTTTCCGAACTTAAATAAGCCAGTTCGATAAAAAATGATGATGAAAAATATGATATTTTACCATCGGCACGATTTGAACCGTTCCTTACTTTGGGCAAAAGGGCTCTAGGCTGAGGAATTGCTAGTATGACGCAACTATAGTTACAGCGAGTGGAACTTTTTTCCGGTATGGGATCTAAATAAATCATTAGGAAATATTTTTTTATGGTTAAAAACAGCGATCAACATGAATCATGAACTTCCGACTTGTGTTTATGTCCATGTTATGTTCAGTTTGTGAACAATCCAAATCGATGGAATGGACTTCGATTGTTTTAAACTGGCTTGTGGATGTTGGGTATTCAGTGACGGGAGAGAGGTTTTCACAAAACAAACGTGCTGAGAGTAGCATCAAATTGGAATAATACTAATAATAATTCGTTTCAATTAGAAGTTTTTTCCCCGCCCGAAAACGGTGTTTGGTTGACTAATGATCATTCAATCAAAATTTCTCATTTCGATGGACCCTTGTTGGGCAGTCAATTAATTACGATCTGGTAGCCAATCCCAGACCGTCAATCCGTTGAGTGCAGCCTTTCGGGGGCTCTGTGATGATTGGGAAAAAGTGTAGTTTCGCGTTAATTTTCGTCAATCATCATAAAACGTAATGTCACACGAATGCCGCGGGCACGAATGAAAATTAATAGGACCATCCCCGGGGCGGATTTGGGCGTTCGCGGTTCAACTCTGCGGTGGCGCAGTGCGACACCAACTAAAGGATCGCCAAATCTATCCGACACCGGCCAACGAACGTTATGGGCGATGCGGGTTTGGGGTTTTAAATTTTGATTCAACAGCCGCCGGTCAATGGTAGCTGCACACGGTGACCACACTATCTCCTCATCACCTATCGGGCACCAAACAGCAGCTGGCACGGCAGGATGATGGTGCATCATCAGCCGGCGAGGATCAGCGGGAAGCCGAATCGCCTAATAACCGTTACAATAATCATAATTTCTAATGATTCGAAAACGATGACATCAACGACCACGGGGGGGAGCCTACGCCCCGGTCCGCCACCCGCCACCTGTGATGGCCGCCACTCGCAAAGAGGTTCGAGCCTTTAATCGAACCGATTTTTGATGGCGTAGAAAATGACCCCGGGAATCGGGTGTGGAAAAAAACCTCCAGCTCACCACCAACAGTGGTCATAAAAATGATCGGTGGACACATCAGAGCGCATTCCAATGGCCGTTGTCGTTCGTTACGTGTGTTACCCACCACTCCGCGTTTCTGGACCGGCGCGAGAATTGGCTCGAAGATTCGTCGTCCGTTTCCTGTCACGGCCGCCAGGATGTGGTAATTTATTGCCGGTAATTCCTATCGATTACGATGGGTCCCGGGGCGCCCGGACGGAGCGCCAGAAGTGCTTCAGCGTCGACGCGCTATGTAAACAGGGTTATGTTGGGAGAAAGGTTAGGGCATGCACGACGGCCGGTGGTTTACAAAATGGACGACCGACGACGAGCGATCGATGAAAAAAAACCCAACCGTGTGGCCATAAATTCTACGCCCTGACTCTTGATGTCCCGGACCGGAAACTTGGAAGACGGTCGTGGTCGACTGGCACACCTTTTTGGCGAGTGGCGTGTCTGGTTTCAGGGCTGTTGAAGTTGCAACGCAACAACAGCGCGACAACCGAAGCCCCGGAAAGCGAAAGTGCTTTCAGCGATAAACGCCCGCCAATGGATTAGCAATGGCGGATTCGACGACACGTGAGCGGGAATAACTGACTCGATTACGAGGTGCGGGTCCGCAGCAAGGTGTGCTGTTGCCGTTGCGGGCGCCAGTAATCGATAGCTCGAGCCGGACAGAAAATAACTTCACAGTTCGAGAGACGCCGAGCGATTTCGTGGGGCTTGAGTTTCGGTTTTTTTGTCAGTGTTTTCCCAGTCCCAACAAATATTTCACTGTTCTGTCAACGGGCGCCCCGCCAGTTGGTCGCTGAAAGTGGTACTTCCTTTCCAAACACGAAAGCGAATCTCGCAACTCCCTCAGCGACGGCCGGGTCCACCGGCCCGATTACTTTCGGTGATTAAATTTGTGCTCGTTAATTAGCCGAATTTGTTTCCGATTTTGTGGAGAGGCCGTTGAGGCGTGATGTAAGAGGCCATTGGCTTTAGGCAGCCGCCTGTGTCGGGTGATGTAAAAGCCCACTAAAATATTACTTTCGAAGATTAAAAATAATTATGTTCACCCATCTAACTCGTGCGTCAAAGAGTCCAGAAGATCTTGCCATCAAACGGTTCTGTAACGTTTTATAATGTCTTTCAAAGGCGTCTTTCCTACTTTTAGTCACTTGAACAGTTTAATGTCTTAGATGTGGGATGTGTTTTATTCATTCCTTCGATTTGTTATAGAACTCATTTCATTTTGCTTGACTTTAAATTAAAAAAAAAAGAAATTTAAAAAGTGAATTTAAAAGTTGAATTGCAGCGTAAAGGTTTGATGACGAGTTCCAGTGGAAATCGATTTTACATCAAATTATAGGCAAGGAAAAAGTGGTTTATTTTTTGAACCCCAAAAAGTAATTATGGCTTTCTCACGAGCTTATCCACTGCAAAGGCAACTCGCTATGGTAGAGAGCCGATACTGTTGGTTTTTGGTGAGACTAGGAGAGGATGGTGTACCATAAGCAACTTAAAATGGACGAAACGAAACGAAAATAGATGGTTTTCGACAAAACAAAATAGGTTTTATTTCACACTTTTTCCAAAGAACTAGGGAAAATGTGTAGCATCAAACGGTGATTACTCCGAATTAAAAATATGTTTAAGTTCTCCTGAACGAACGTGTCTTTTCTGTATCGCAAAAATCGAACAGCTTCAACATACTCACCTGTTAAGGCACTGATTGTCGTGATGGATTCCAGTTTCGTCTATTGTCAGTCTTTTCACTTCTCCTTAAACGCTCCAAGCAGCATTCTCAATCATCAGTACGTTGTTAGTTCTAATCCGTTGAGTGTAATTCTTTCTTTCTCATGGAAGTGTATGAACAGAACAGAACAAATAGCTGTAGGTAAATAACTGTGCCACTTGTTTTCCATCATTCAGACTTACGCGGGCCCTGGGATTGAATTGTCCAGATGTTACTTCGGTCTTCTTTGGGGCCTCAAGGGACAGCTCGCAGTTACAATTTATTGTAATCATCTGCACAATTCATAGTTTTAAAACTTCCCCCTGCAATCAAAATGTCAAAACAGAGTCAAAAGTCTGACATAATCCTCTGACTGGGAATATAAAATAACGACGCTCATGTTGGAAAAATAAATTAAATTCTTTTTCACATTTCCCGCGACGACGGAACGTTTGGAGAGCTTTTCCTTTCTGGCGCAAATCCTTACCAGCGTTGGTAGCCGCCGCCGCCAGCCGGTAGCAGAATGATTTTAAATAAAATAAGCAAAGTAAATACGGTTCGGCGGGGCAAATATATTTCATCGCATGCTCGCAGCTGTCACTCCGGCTGTCGGGCTTCGACTCGCGGCGCGGAGACACACAGCCTCTCGCAGCGTCCCGGGCTGCGAGCGCGCCGGCGAATTCGATTACGGCACCAAAACGTTATGCTAACTTACGGCCAACGACGAGCGACAGAAAATCGCAAGCGACAGCATAAAAAATGTAAGTTTTCACTTCGCTCCACGAGAGTTTCGGAGTTCGTCGTCGTGCTTCAGTAAACCCACGCTAACGAGACAACGGCGCTGTCGCTTGTTAAAAAAGAAGATTCACCCGGTTTCGTTGGACCCACCGACCCGACCCGATAGTGGCTCGGTCCCGGAGCTTCTTGATTGCCGTCAAGAAGCTGGCTGCTTCCGGAAGAGTGACCGATTCCTGCATGGGTACACTCTCAGGCAGCCCGCGGACACAAGTAACTTTTGCCCGCGAGGCCGATCCGTCCGGTCCGTCAGCTATCCGTCAACCCATCCTGAGTAACTGTCAGTTAATTGGCTGTAATGGCTGCGCCTTGCGCTTGGAAAGTTAGGGCTTTCGCTTGGCAAAGTTTCGTCGGTCGTGTGGCCACTTGGTGCACTTGGACTTTGCGCTCGTCCTTGGGCCCTCAGTGTTCGCCTGCAGGAAAAAATGTACCGTTCATAACTGGTGCTTGCAATACTTGTCTAACTGTCAACGTTAATGTCGGAACGTTTCTGGTTTGTATCGGAACACGAATTTGCCAATAAAACGTGTAATTAGTCACGGGCATTCGGATGCTCGGGGTTACCCGTTATATTGTACAGAAAACGGTGATAAATTAAACACTCCCCGGTCAAGGCCGACGTGCGCGGGTGCAACACGTGTTCCGGAGTGACCACGGCGTGAGGCTCGTTTACGGAGAGGCGCACGCAATAAATTACCTAAATTCGAGCAATGCTTCGGGCCGTGTGAAATTAGACCAAAACCTGCGGGAACACTGGTGGCGGTTTATAGTGCGACCCCTTCGGCCGGCGCCCCTGTTTTATGTTTCCCGGCACGGGAATTGATAAATTGTGCACCGCCACACGAGCACGAAACCTTTGTCTCTTGCTGGCGAATGCTCTAACGCGGGCAGGGTGGCAGTGGGTGCCCATTTTCCCACCAGCATGTGAAACCAGGAGGAGCAAGATCAATCGAGAAATGCCTTTCGATGGCCGGTGACCGGGTGGCGACTAATTCCTGGGGTTTGCGTTGCTGGAGCGATTGGGACATTTTATTGGGCGACACCGCGGAGCGGAGATGATTGTGCGAAAAAAGAGCGGCCACCAGGCAGATGGCGCAGGTGACGCCGGAACGCCCCGCGCGTTTGTGGCCCCGTGGCGCACCGAATTGTGGCCATTGATTTTATGATTATTGCAGTCGTTTCGGGGGACCGTCTTATAGCATCTGGAGCGAGTCTTAGGTCCTCGGGGCCTCGGGATTACAGGTAGCAGAGGTAGCCCACGGGTAATGATTTGAGGTGGGTTTTAGGCTTTGTTCGCACTTTTCGTGGCTCGATTTATTGTGGCATCGGTGAGAGGTGTTACTTGTGACGGATGGTTATTATGGATTGAGTTGAAAGAGGCCGCACAGCTCCAGAAGCGTGTAGACAGTGAGCGGAAGGTACACGATTGCGGGCCGAATGTTGCACGTTCCACGAAATCCGTTCCGACGGAGTGGGATGCTGAGCTTTCGTCGATTTCGACCGGCGACGATCATGCGGCAATCGTTATCCGAGCCCTGCAGTCGTTATGTGGCTTGGCCTGGCATGTGCCGGGATCCTGTTTCCAACCGCAGTGCCCTTTTCGGCAGCGAGCAGCTTAACATAGATTTGTCTCGAAGTTGGGTCGGATGAATTTGATGGTTATTGCGCACGGCCCAACTTTCGTTTCTACTTATTGCAGTGTTTTAATGGGGTTTTGCTAGAAAAATGAACATATCAAATTTAGTACCTCGTTCGTGGCAAAATGAGTTCCAGCAAATGAAATTCAGCTTTGATTTCCCGTGAGGGATAGGTTGTAGCAATGTTGGATGTATTAGGTATCAGGTACAGTGGTCAATTATTGAACCCTTTCAAACATTTTTAAACTTACTACAGGGGCTAGCGAAAAACAAAATTTGGCTCGCATCGCTCAAATCCACCTATGGCAGGGAATGGCAGTCAGGAATTTCCTCGGCCGTAAATCAGAATGTCATTTAATTGCCATAATTTTGATTTTAGACCCTTAAACGAACATTCTAGATCAAGAAAGAGCGATTCCAAAAAAAGGCATGAAAATATTTTTTCATCTTATTACAATGTTCAAGTGTTAGATTTCGTTTCGCTAGTCACGGTATGTGGTGGAGTTTCCTTTGGATTTAACGTCGATTTTAGTGAAATACTTTGTACGCTGTGCTTTCTGTTCAGTGTTCAGTTTTCCTCGTGCCAGTTGGTGGTTTTGGCTCAATCACGAGATCCGTTGACACGAGATCCGCACGGTCGGACCATAAATCCATCCGTGCGGTTCCCACGGCACAGCGCCTCCATGGCCTGCAGGACGATGTTTATTAAAAGATAATATTTTCTTTCCGTTTATGGCAAAGTTGTTGCTCCAGCCACCCCTGGCGGCTGGAGCCGCCCGCCTCTCCCCCAGTCCTGTGCCGCGGCTGCAGTAGGTGTTGCGCGCCCGCCCGCTCAAGGATCGTTTACAGTCCATTAATCACGTTGCGTTTTCGCGTTCGAGCCCGGTTAGGCGTCGTCGAAGTTCTCCGATCGGTGGATTCTATTATTGCCAAAGGAAAACAGTTATCTTTACCGTGTGCCGGTTCCGTATCGAAACGCTGGCGTTCCCGCGCACTCTACACGACGGTAATGATGGAAATCGTTCCAAATCCGTTGTCACCGTGTAGAGTTTTCCTCGCCTTTTTCCCGCTGGAAATTGTTTTCTTCACGTTCACCGGCGAACAACAGTCGGGCCTTTCCACGGTCCCAGGATGACGACGACGACGTCGACGTCTTGTGCGTTTCTCGAGGGAAATGTTCGCAATCATTTCCTGCGCCTGAGATGGTGTGTCTGTGTGCGGTGTTGGTTGGTCCGTGACAGGTACAGGACGTGGCAGCAGAACTTGGGGAGTGTTATTTAAAGAAATACGCACTGCAGTAGGATTTGGGGGGCGGCTTTTTCCAGGGCCCGGGATGCCTGGGATAATGGAGGGCTGTGCGTCCTGAAAGCCGTAATTGCGTTATTGCGAGAAAGCATTACCAGAACCAACGTTTCTTTGGGGTGAGAGTAGACGGCGCGTGGTTGTCGGGTTGTCGACGGGCACGGCGGATGATTAGATAAATATGTACAGGATTTGTGTAGGGGACTATTTGTTGTTCTTTGATTAAAGACCATTGGGCCGACGAGTGCACTCCGTCTGGCTTTTGGGCTAGACTGGTCCAGTGTCTGGACCATGAAGTGGCTAGCTCCAGTATCGGTCGGACGTGGTCCTTCCCCTAACCGGGCCCGAGCTGTGGTACTCCGGTTTCCATTAGCCAACTTCTTATCAATCGTGAAACTCAATCACACCCGGCAAAGTCGCTCACACGACCGAACACCGGATTTCGCCCAATAATACCGCAAGTTTCCTTGGCGTGTTAAGCCACCCCGTACCACGGGCATGAGCCTCCGCCATCAACACCACCAAGGCACCGCCTATCGGACAGGCAGCAGGCAACGGCACCATCGTCATCGGCTTATTAAATTCAGTCATTTTGGTTTTCGCGCCGCGGCCGCCTCGCGCCGCCTGTCGGAGTTTTCCTCGAACGACAAATTTTCCACCACCCTGCCCGGGTGGGTCACCCACCAACCAACCCCTCCGTGGTGTTACTTTATTTTCGGGCTTCTATTTGCTAAACGCAAGCAAATCACAACCCCTGTTTTCATGCTCACGTTCCCCACCTCACGAGAGGACCTCGGCGGGTCCCCTGGGCTGGGGCTGGGCGCAAAACCATTAACCAAATCCCCCCTTCATCCACCACCACCATACCGAGCGTAGCATGTTGTCCCCTCCGTTCACGAACGTGCGTTGGAATCGAAAACTCGCTCTTTAAAAATCATGTCACACACTCTTTCGACCGGCGTTGCGGGACGGCCGGCGGCAGGGAGAATGATCCTGTCAATCAGAGTGACTTGCCCCGGGAAAGTCGGGTTGCTGATTGTGGGCTCACCTAGCCCACTCGATTCCCATCCGGCGGCCTTCCAGCCCGGTTAAGGCCGGGAAGTGACAATTACTTGACATCTCTCCCCCACGACGCGATGCCGAACAGAGCTAATGCTGGCAGACGACGCACTGCCTGCCGCGCACCGGAGCTTGTCACAAGTCAATAATATTTATAAATATTTATGAATTGCGACGCTTTCTTGGGGGAAGCCGGCCGGGATCTCGTTTACATTCGGCAGGGCTCTCGGGGAGCGTAAACGGGGTTTATTATGTGAAGTGACGCGGCATTCCGCATCAGGTCCGTCCGACCTGAGCGGTCGGCAACCGGAAGGTCTGACTGACGGACGCGCGAAGATTTAGTCGCTAATTTTATGGCGAAAGCGAAAAGTGCAGTGTGCAATTCACACCTGACCCTCTAGGGCCATACCTGGGGCGATTCTCACGATCGACCTCGCCACGCCAGCTAGCCAGCCGCGCCGGATCTTGCCGTTTCGCTGGGAACTACTGGGGAAGACGAGTTTCTAATAAAATTCGACTGTTATTGAGCTTCCGGTCCCGGCTCTCCGGGTGCCGGGGAATTATTAGTTTTCTATGGTAATGAGCCCGGTCGGCAGACAAGAGGTTCCCTCCTCGACCGCCGTACCATTGTAGGCGGAAGGCGGATCATGAACTTCTCGGGAATGGGACCGTGGCGAAAAATGGAAAAAAATAATTTATTTACCCCACCAGCGCCGGAAGACAACCAGCGCTCCCGGGGAATGTTTTTCCCATTCGCGGGTGTTGTTTGCGCATTGCTATTGCTACACGTCCTGCGTCCTGCGTCACAACAGCCAGCCAGCCAGCTGAGGGTTGTTTTCTTTTTCGAAGGGCGGCCAGACGAAAACGATGCAGCAGCAGGCAGCAAGTGCAGGAGAGCCTTGGCACCTTGGGCCGGACCCCTGCCAAGACCAAGTTTGACAGCTCCGTCGCTTGTTTACACTCACGTGTTTCCCCGCTCTTCCCGAGCGAGGTTTTCCGCCAGCACATCGCGTCATGGATGGCGGATAAAGAAGGCTCCAACGGCGGACGATGTGTGTAGGAATTATGAATAAATTTTCGCACCACTCACACGTGCTTGGACCGTGTGTCGTCGTGGTGGTGGGGGTGAGCAGAACATTTGAATAATTGCAGCGCCAATTCCTTCAAAAAGGCTCCGTCGCAGGGAGGCCGCACTGTGGTGCTTTGTTTTGGGCAGGCGGGCATAAAAGATGTTTAGAAGAATCTAAAGACTTTTTGATATCCCTTTTTTGTTTGATTTGTGTGTGTTTTGATCAAATTCAACGTTTTATCTCGAATACACGCGCGTAGGAATTCAAAGTTAACCATTCTCGATTTTCTAAGGTTCGTTTGCGCCCGAAGTTATGCAATCTGTGCGGCAGTTGCGCTGATAAAAATCATGGGCACGACTTTTTAATCGATAGTCAACTGAAAATATCGTATTTTGAATAAAAAATTTATCACTAATGAGTGTAAAAATGCAATGGAACATTTATTAGTTGATATCTTCATCCAAAATCATATCAATATTATGTACCTGATTAAATACCATGGCACATACCATTCATTTTGATGAAGCCATTTCTGTTCAAACACGCTTTACAAATATGTTCGAACTTAACAGTAGTGCGGTTAGCTTTAACACATGTTTCTTATTGTATTAGATTTGACTTTGACAGATCGTCGTTTTATTTTAACTATTCCAAAAATGAATTGAAATTACTTTCGATAAAAGGAAATCATACAAAAGCCGATATATTTTTGTGTAGTGCTCTACATTAATTTCCTGATCAAAAACTACAGGAAAAATGTAAAGTAGTCAATTAAAAACGGGTCACAGAAACAATTTTTATCATTCTTTTGACTTTGACAGATCAGTTCTGCGAATCTACACAACCGATTCGGATTGGTCATAGTTAAACTTTGGAGTGGCCTTAAGACCGTCTGTTTCCCATAGTTCGACACCGTCTAATGGCCAGTCAAGTGGAAGCGTTATAGTAACGAAAACTGTCACCAGCCAGCACAGTTGTCTGTTACCGGCATTACTTTCACGAATTTGACGTCTCTGTTTTTTTCTCTTTTTCTTCCCGCAGGTAAGTCGTGGGCTAATTTATGGACTCATTGGAGAAAATCAACCATCGGTGGTGTGTCGGTGATGTCGGCCAACATTACTCACCTCACACGCGTATCTCGGCACTCGTCACGTAGCGACTGGAAAAGAAAACTTCAGCCCCACGAGCGCGGATCCTAGTTTACCTCCCGTTTTGTTAAACGTCACCTTCTACCGCGACTCTGTATGGACCAAATGGGCAATTCGTGTAGCTCTGTACCGCTTATCGCCACAACGACTCACCGCTGGCACACGGTGACGGATCACGGAAGACGTCTTTCTACCCATTTATAACCGGCTTAACGGCGCGGCATCGGCATGGCTCCTGCGAAGAATTCCAGCAGGTTGCCGCTCCGGTCCCGGTATCGGTTTTTGTTGAATATGGATTTTGCATGCTGGCGAGCTGCCGGGCGGGCCAGGCTCGGTGGGCGCGAAAAATAGGCTTTCATCCATCATTTGCAACCATTCCGGGCGAAACCCACCACGTCGGCCGGGAGCGCTGCTGTGGGGAACCTGTAACCGTTGTTTACAGGTTGCATACGGCACCGCAGCGACCGGACTGCTCGAAACTCACTTTCTTATGATGTATCGGGCACAGAGATATTTTAAATTGGGGATTTTATTTCCGTTTTCGTTTTGGTCTGTTCGCTGGAATCCTACTTTTCGGGGTTCTACTGGCGAAACAGCGCTCAGTAAGTCAGTCTGGATTCGTGGTCCCAGGGCCGCGGCCCCAGAACGCACGCCGGGATCATCAGGAATGGAAAACCATTTATTCAGATGAATGGCAAAACGAGACAGGAATTGAAAATTGCGTACGGAATATAAAACATCGCTCCCGAGTGGAGAAAATGGTGTTGGGCGGAGAACCGGGCGTGCCGCCCCATGCAAGAGTTAACGCAAACGAGTCCCCGTGCGTCGAGCCACACGACTCGACTCGAGAGGAGAGTAGCGACTCGAGGAGTAGCTGGAGCTGGAGAGCGCGGGATAAAAAATGAACTTGTTAGGAATGTAACATTCTTTTTTTTTTTGGATTTTGAGAGCTACCCTTACACGGGGCTGGGATAAGGTCTGAGTAGCAACGGGTGGACAAAAACTTTCGGTTGGACGTAACTTCTACTGCCCGGCACGGCACGGCACGGCACGTGAGTTAAGGTAATGGCTACTGGCAGGCGGATCGGCTACCCTCACTGGGGCGATCGATTTCTTCGGGTTTCGTGTGCCGCGCAGGTTAAGATCCGGTTCCCGAAGATTCGGGTTTTACGGGCAACACGGATCACCATTACTTAGCCGGCGAACTTTGTCGGGAGCTCTTAAATCAGAGAAGAGCCCCATTGACGGGTTGATGATGCTCGGTATTTGGTTTATATTCGATTTAATGTTGTGCCGGTGCCTTCGCCCGAAACCCAACGATAATATCGCAATCGCTCCTCGATTGGTTGGCCACTGCGCATGGGTTATGCATAATCATTTTCCGCTCGTCGGACCCCTGTCCAGGCTTGTTGGCGGAGTGTTGGGGGTCGAAAAAAAAGGTTACCATATTTATGGTGGCAGCGATAATGTGGACATATTCATTTTTCAATCAGACGTGTGCGGCTACGAGCCGGTCTTATCTTGGGGTTTTGCTGGCGCTGGAGTTAGGACTTTACGCGTTGACGGACGGAAGGATCCATCCAAGAGCCATCTTGTATCGTTTTACGAGGAACTGCTGCCACGTAAGAATATTTTTAACGATGGATGCACATTTTCACTTGATTTTCACTTGTTTTTCTCTCGATATTCACGTTTGATGAACTTTTGATTGACCTTGACTTGGGAGTCTTTACTTGTCGTTTCTGTTGCCACCCAAGACCGCTCGGTGGTTGTATGTTCCTGCCGGATAAGTCGAAGAATTGTGACGGCAAAGGACCAAAAACAGAATTTGGGAACCTTAGGTACCAATGGAACCACAGGCTATTTATGTGCTGTTGTAGCCGTGCAGCATAGCGGCATATGAGCGGGATTTCCTCAACATCCAAAGTTATGGTCCCCAATCCGATGAAAGAATTTCGTTGTTCACGATTTAAAACAGATCAAAGCACATGTTTTACGTTATGTTGTGTCTTTCTAGGTTTCACATTTATGCTGGAATGGGTGCTGTTTGTAGATACTGGACTGGAATTTAAGATAGGTACTGAATTTGAAACTCTGCTCATGAAGCGAGTAAGCTTAGCGTAACGTAGTTGCAACCAGCAATGGTCGGATAAGTAAAACGGTGTACGGTATAACAGAGGAGCGGTCGAAGCTTCGATCACTAATGAGTACTCATATAATACCGAAATCAGTAATCTTCAAGAAGCGGCTTAGGCCAATCAGGGCAACAACAAAATGAAGTCAGTGCTTACATTTGACTTTTTTCGATGATCCTTACCTACGAACAGCTTCGGAGTTGGAGGCTCTCCCATAAGGGTACGCTGTACGCGAAAAGCGCCTCGGTGCTCCTTGGTTACGGTCACTGGTTCATTGACTCCGACCGACACTCTATTTGCGACTCGGAGGGCCACCCGGTTCCGCTGGGGTTGGAAGCCTTTTTTTGCCTTTCGATTTAATTCTTTAACCTCTTCATCGGCCAAAGATGCCGCCGGGCGATGAGAAGCCACTGGCCTTAATGAAGTTGTTCGCTCTTTCTAATCCAACACCCGCGTGGCGGAACCATAGCAGCAGAACCTGTTTCACGCCGGCCCCGTATGGGCTTTATGCTGCGCGCGGCGCGTTGTTGGGGTGCATGTCGGTGATGGGGGCCGCGAAGGCCGCTATCTCCGTCAACCTCGCACACACACAGACACACACACACACACACTCCTCGGTTCATTCATCCGCGACTCCGGCGGGGCACCGTGACCGAAATGCGAACGCGGGTTTGAAGGGAGGAAAAAAAATCCGAAGCAAAAACCGTCCATCCGCTGCTCGAATAATCAATTTAATATCGTAATTGAACCGCTCCTCCGGAATCGATTCCGTAAATTACAGTTCAACTTTAAATAAGCCATTCGCTACGTCCGACGCTACGTTCCGTCTCTTCCTGTGGCACACGCAGGCAGAAGGGAGGCGGAATACAAGGAAGAGCAAGACTTGTGAAGCACTCCCAGAGTGCGCCCCGTCAGGGCTCGAAGATTGCGTTGGGCGAGCCCGAGGATCTCGGTGGCTGCTCGGGGTAGAAAATGACGTTCCGATGCCCGGGTCTCGCCCGGGTTGGCCCGCCGCGATTCTGGTGGCCATCGAAGCCGATCGATTGATTTTCCACAACAACACGGCAGCCGACTTCACCGACTTGATTCGCCGTCCCGTCACTTCCCTTGATTCGTATTTATGCTTATGCTGAGCTCGCTTGCGTACGCTTCTTTTCCAGCTTCTCATTCTCGCTCCCGGGTGTTGATCATTCGCGCCGGCCTTCCCGAGACTTCTTAGCTAGAATGTGGCCCATGGTCTTCTTGGCCTCTATGGTAGCGATTCGAGCGAGCTCGCTTAATCGCGTCTTACTTCGGCCATCCAAGCGTTTCACCGGCTAAGCGGTTCGCCGGGGCGGCCACCGTAATTGCACAATCGAAATCGAGCAATGAATGCGACGCACTGGCGAATCGGACTTCGCTCGGGGCTAATACGGGGCCACACCAGCACACCCGGACCGGCTGAGCCGTAATTAGCAATAAATTTGAAAGGCGAATTAAGCTCACGTCAAACGGTCATTTCTCAAGGCGTTCTCGGTGCCCGAAAGACCGGGAGTGTGCCGAATCGGGCGACGCTCTGGGAGCGGCCATGCATTTAATGGCCGCCATGCGTTCTCTGTTTGACAGAATTACTGCAAAACGATGGCCGGCACGGCCGTGGTGCTTTTTGCGCACCTTTCGTCGGCTTCAGCGACTTTCCAGCGACTGCCGAGCTGTGGCAGTCTAATGCAACCGTCCCGCGTAGGCACTCCCTTTGGACCCCTTTGGGCACCGAAACACCGTCACGATTGTGGGCCACGGTGTGGCCGAGGTGAAAAAGGGCATCTCCCGGACCGGGGCGATTGTGTCCCGCTTTGCCGAAGTGAGCGGTTTTGGGAGTCATAAAACATAACATCAGCCACAGTCGCGCTCGTGCCCTTCTCCGGTGCGAAAGGATCGGATCGAGCCGCAGCCACCGGATAGATGTTCGCATTATTGCCCAACGTGAATGCGCGCACATTCGCCTTCGCGCGGGTAATTGAAGCTGGAAAACTGAAACCTCGGCCACGGGAGAGCCGTACATGGTGGCCCCTGGTGGCAGTCCTGGGAAACGATTGTTGCTTATAGCTCCGAAGTGCACTCAGCACACGGAGCACGTCACATAAATTATTTTCCGCCGTACGACCGTACGCTCAGCGGGGCGGTTGATTAATCTTCGCCTTACCGAAACGAACGATTGGTGTTGGGTTAAAATAAATAAATAGGTAGGACCGTGTTTTGTTGTCCCGACGTTAATGTCTATCTGATTGGTCACATGCTCCAGACATGAACGTAAATACCGCGGGGGGTGGTGAGCCTTTATGGCCTGGGGCACCACGTTCGAATGAGGCTTTTGCTTTCGGATCGAATCGGGAAAAGCATCCAATGGTCTTTTACTAGCACACGTCCAGCGGCCGATTGTGGCTTTGTGTCTTTACGTCTTTTCATTGTGATGCGTTATGCGACAGTCAAAAAAGGTTGGCAAACCATAGAAAAACAGAAATTTGTCAGAAGTTTCAATAGCAACTCTTGCAGAGACTAATGGAATCGTGTACATATGCCTCTATGTCTCTTCCGATGACTACATAAACTATTGATCAGAGCTGAGAAACCTTCAGCTGAAGGTCACAAATACTTTTCATAAATTCATATCAGAGCTTCTGTTGCACCGCCTGTGGTGAGAATGTGGCATCCCCGTGACAATGTTCTATCGAATGCGATGAACATGATGCACATTGGGATTACTTCGCAACTCACGACTCTGAGTGACTGGAGTGACCATCTGACTGACCGAGAGTCATAGAGTTGACTGTCATTTTCTTCTTCTTATTTGATCCTTTGCCGTGATAAGTGATTCTTCTGCTTATCCGGCAATTGGGACCGTCGAGCGATCTTGACCTGCACCAGAGACAATGTTAATATCTGTTGCTTATTGTAACGTTGTATTTTTAAAGACAGGATTGACTAGGACTAAGGAATCGAACGCAGGCCAGCCGTGTGACAACGACGACCGTTACCGACTACTACTCTATCAACAGAGGGCGACTGTGATTTTATTATCCCTTATAACCTGACCTAATGACCTAATAACAGCTGCTTGATCTAATAAACTACATTTTGGGGTATGTCATACTACTAAAAATCAATTCATAAATGCCGATAGTAACCGTACAATTGTACTGTTTATTGAGTTTCTGTACTAAGTTCAGCTAAGAAATCAGCGTTCAAAGATTGAGCCTGACATCAGGACAGACTGCCAGTGGATACTTGAGAGATTTGCTATAAACTGAATCGCGAATGTTATCCGCTAGTTTCCGTTAAAACTCGTACCCGACGAGATGGTATCTTCATCAAAGGGCGCTATCCGCTGTCAATGAAAAGCTACATAAGTACATGCCCCTTCCGGGTTGAGATGTGTCCTACGGGCCGAGTCCCCAGCCAACCACTTCCCCAGTGGGGCTCAGGAATGTTCACAGACCCTGCTAATTGCGTCCGAAATTTCGAACAAATCGGTCGTCTGTTCGGAAGTTTCACTTAATTCCCGTGTCGGCCCAGTTTCTTCTGGGCCGAAGCTCGACGAAAGTATATCGAGCGCACTTAACCTTTGGCTCTTGCTGCCCGCTGGTGCCTTTCACCATCGATCTTGGCGCTCCTGCCTTACCGGCATGCCCATGTTGCTGCACCATCTACAACACCGACAGCTCCGTTCGGGCGCACGGTGCGGGTGGCAATAATTCTTCATGCTGGTAATGTAAACCTCCATCCTCTTCCCCCCACCGCCCCTTCACGTTTTCTTTCTCAGGGGCTGTCTCGCTCCGTCTCAATCTTGGTCTCCGGCGGCCGCCTTGGGTTGGGCTCATTAATTTTATTAATTACAATTTAAATTATAAAAAATAATACCATTCCGGTTGGTGGCTTTCCGCCCACCCAGTGTCGGTCGGTGGGCACACCGGTGGGATCCACGCTGTTGCTGGTTCCGCCACCACCACCGCCGCCCCAAACGTGGGAATCGTGAGAAAAGGGTTGTACGGCAATACTTTCACTAATCCCGAACAGGCAACGCTTCCTGGCCGTGGCTGGGGCTGGCTGAAGATCGTGCCGTGCTGAGAGTGGCGGGGGGTGGGCCCGGGAACAAAGCCATCCAAGACCGGTGTGGTGGCCGCGAGTGAGGTCTCTTATCACTTCTGGGAAGGGGCTCTCCATCCCGGACAACACGGTGGCTGCCAGTCGTTCCTAGAACGTTAGCACTTCCATCCTGGCGCGGGCTGGCCGAGTCCTCCCCAAGGGGGTCGTGCAACCGTTCCGATGCTTTTTAGGCTGACGAGCCTTCGGACGCATTATGAGATGCTCGTCGTCGGCATCAGGATGGTCGGGTGGATGGTGGCATTAAATTTATGAGCACACCTTGAGCGCGTGCGTAATGGAAGTGGGCGCGGGGAAAATGATAAGATGCGTTCCGTTTCTCGCACGTAATGAAGCAGGATGTCTTTGGGGGGGACGCACGCGACCCCCGGGGTTCCATTACAATTATATGCCGGTTCCGGTGGTGGCAGCGCGTGCAAATGAAGGATGTCCGGAACCGGAACGAAACATGTGCAAGCCGTTGCAAGACAAGACCCACGAGTGGAGCATAATTATGTTGCTCGTGATTCGTGTGCCGGTGCTACCCGAGGATCCTTGCGCGCTCGCCGTGCGCCCTATTACAAGTCTTAAGACAGCGAACGGAACAATCGATTTGCGTTAGTCCTGCTGCTGCTGCTACTACTGGTCGACTGGCTACTGGCTAGCGGTTTAATTGGATTTTCTGTAATGAACGAGCTCTCGTCGATGGCCGGATCGAATGCCCCCGGACTTTGCTGGAAAAATGATCCAATTAGATTGAAGTGAAAAACGGGAAAACAGCATCGCGAGCCGGAACTCTAGATCTCCGAGGTTCCGATACCCGGCTACGGGCGCGACCTGAGCGGTCCGCACAGTGGCCACCAATCGCCTAGAAACGGTTGCGGTCCATAATTTGCAGAAATGAATTGTTTGTAATTGCAATGCAAATTGGAAGTCGAACATAATTGAGCAACCACCGAGTGCGACCGGTCTGAAAGAGACCGACAGAGAGAGAGAGAGAGAGAAAGGAAAGAAGGTAAAGGTTATGCAGAAGAGATGGCCCGGAATGGCAGCCCACCGCCGCAGACAATCTGTCTCTTTTATGCCCGAAGCGCCGGCGTTCGGGTAATATGCTGGTGATTGATTGACATTCAATCGCTGCTCGAGTTCCGCGTTGTCACTTTGCAACGAGAGCGATTCTTACCGTGCCTGCGCCTGGCTGGGGACTTGGCTTTCCGAAGCATCTTCGGCGGTTTTGGCGAGACCGGCAAGAAGTCCCCAACGGCTGGTTCGATGGAGAATGGAATGCATATTTCATAACCTTTTCTCGGGACAAAATTTACATTTCATTTCGTTGGCTTCGCTCGGTGCATAGCCCGGCGGCCGGCCGGATGCTGCGCTTTGTTTATTATACCAGGCCACCGGGGCCTCCCTTCGGCAAGTTCCCGCTCGTTTTTCCATTGCAAACTTTTTGGGCGGCTCGCCGAAGAAAAGCTTCGCTTCACTTTCACCGGCGGCGTGCATTATTATCAGTAGCCGGTAGCCCGCTTTTCCTTTTGTTTCCTTTACGCGGTCCTTCGGACATCGACGGTCGGGGTCGGACTTGATGATGGTTTTTCCCCCCCCGTCCCGTTGGGCCACCGAGCCCGGTGCCCGGGATGAAAAATCTTGCCATTTATTTATTCATTCCCACGCCGGGGCTTGACTCTTGCTGTGCTTCGCCATCAGCGCTTCCCTTACCGAGGGCGCTTCTTTTACTGTTTCATCCCTTGTATATTTTTTACTGGCGACCGAAACTCTGTTTAGAAACGTTTCGGTTGTCTCCGGTTCGTCCCTCTGGGGTTGGTTTTATTTTTTTGGAGCGTGGGTTTTTGTTGCGCCCGGTCTGGCGCACAACATTCTTTTCTTGGCGCCCCGGACGGTAAGAATTTCCTGAATTATAAATATAATCATTTACAGTGATTCTCGGTGTTGCTGTGAGTCGCCCGTGTGAGCACCGCCACTTCGAGCGGTGGCGCTTTTATGATTTATCGAGCGCTTGATTATGCTCCCGTTCCGAGTGCACATGATAAGAGAGCACAGTGTTAGACATACTGCCAACCAAATTATGCTTTTATTTAATTGGCGGGGGACACAAATTGTTGGCCCGATTATCGCAAAGGTGGGCGGTGATTAATTAAAACCTCTACACGATAGACCATCGGCCATAGCTTCTTTTATTGTTTTATTTTGGTCTTAGGAAATTGCAAAAAGAAAAAGAAAGTTGGAGTTCCGCGCACGACACAACGAAAGAAAAGTCAATGGCGATGGCGGGGTCGGTCGGATGACGATTTGCATAAAATGAACGAGAATTGTTTAACGATTTTTTGCTCTTTCTCTATCTCGCTCGGCTTTGTATCTGAGACGCCAGTGCCGTTTTTGTGGTGCCAATATCTTTCACCCGGAACGCTACTTTTCAGCTTCTTCAGGAACCCAAGCAGCAGCTTCTTCTTGACGCTTTTCCACGCCGTCATCGTCAGTGCATCGTTTCTTCCGTTTTTCGTCATCGGTCGCACCGAACTCGGCAAATCGGAGCAATACTGCTTTGATTAATGGAAATTTCTGATTATGCTTTCGTGGGCCGGAAGCGAAACGTGTTGCTGCCTTATCTGTGGGGCGGCAACCTGTACACCGCCCCGAGTGTCTGTGTGTGTGTGCATAAGAAATTGGGTGAAAAATCGACCCTTTCGGCTCCACGGCGGGCAGAAGACACGCCATTTTTCACCAGTTGAGGTGGGTGATCCGTCGTCCGCCAAGGCGAATACGGGGCGAAAAAAAGCCATCGATCGACGTTTTAATAGAGTTGGATGAATAATGAAACGTTGAGCATCGTCCGCCCGCTTCGCTACGGTGGCTGTGTGGACAAGTGGCCGTGAGCCGTTCTCGGAAGGCGATCCTTGTGCCCCCGGAGTGAAGTTGCTCTCGGATGGTCAAGAAAAACAATCACTCTGTGAGCGTTAGTCTGTGAAGGTATTTGAAGAATGTTTAACCGCCGCAACACAGAAAACTATCCAACAACCAAAGCGACACACCCGAGCCCTTTGGCCTCTGACCACTTCTGAAATGCCACCGGCTCGGGGCTCTGGAGAACCGTTGGTGAATAATACATGAGAGGAGAGTTCAGTCCCCGGTGCTTGCCATCAGCGTCCGGCAGAACACCTGGATCAACTTGCCTTTTTTTTCGCTTACAGCCCAGGATATCTGGATCCCAAGCCTGTCTCGATGGTAGACCGTTACTCACAGCATAGATGAGCACGATTCCTGTCACGAATCGCTTGCCCACGGACGCCGGACCCAGTAAACGTCCTTCGTGAATTGAGAGCAAAGTTCGTCATACCCCGTTGCATTCCGGTGCTCGTGAGCGAAGTGCGCCCTGGAGTTAGTGCCCAAAAACCGACGAGACGAGACCGAGGATTTCTTGGTGATACAAATGAAAAGCAAACACCGAGTATCCAACAGTTCTAGGCCGCCCATGGTCAAACGAGTGCAGGGGCGCAAACATGGGGCATTACTGTGTTTGGCCTGTCATTTTTTTGCAGCTGCTGGCTACTACTTGTCTCGATGATGATACCAACGGGCATTCTATCTGTATTCGGAGGTTCGCTTTGAAACTTAAAAGAATATGTTGGATGGGCTTCTTGACTCTTGTGCAGTGCAGAAATCATAACTCTGATGGCTGGGTTTAGCTGCTTAATTATTTATTCTGGTTGTTCCGGTCGTTGGTTCGTTGAGTGACTCCTATGGTACTATGTCAATCTTCCGAATTTTTTTGAACTTATGTTATCTGTCCGAGGATAATCTCAATCTCAAGACAATCAAAAGATAGCGGCCTCCAGGTGGTCATCTTTTTGGCTGCAGCGCCATCACGTCGGGCGAATGTGAGGGAGCTTTCCGTCAGCGACCAATCTCCATCAAAGTATTGACAGAAAAAAAGCTCGATCTACCATCAACCCAAAGTGTGGGGCCTTCAAAAAAGTGCCGCAAATAATAAGGATCGTCAAGGGAGTACCGAGTGATACGGGCAAAAGTCAGCCAAAGCACCACACATACACATTAAAACCGCAAAGTATCCTTCGGGACCTCATTCGAAGGCCCTTTTTTCGGCCTGCGCGAACGTGGTGCAGTTACGCGCGGAGCGTGCAGGTGCAGGTTTTGCCGGTCGCGAACACGGCCAAAAATAAATTAAACCTCTCCCCGCTACCGGCGCCCGGCCCCGGTAAGGACCAACGTCGTCGAGGGGAGGCGCTGTTGTGGGGTCGGTCCGGTGCGCCGCAGTATGTGAGGCTGGACGAAAACCAACAAAATATGTAATAATGACGTTAATAACCATGAACCGGTCGTTTATTTACCGGTTTAATGTCCGGCTGCCTGCCGCTGGTGGCACTCCCGTCTTCGGCGGGCTCCCGGGTTGCGTCCGATTGGCCACACGGCCACCAAGAATTGGAGGTGAGTTTAATAAAAAAAAACAAAACGCCCGAAGAGAAACGGCGAATGCCGGCGGAGTAGTGGCGGTCTACCTGGGAGAGAAATCATTCCCCGTAATGGGTCCGGAATTTCGTGAAGAAAAGTCCGTGCACCTTTTCCGACCGACCACCCACATTAAAGTGAGATTACGGCCCCGGTCTGTGGGGGTTTTTTTTTCTCTCTCCTGCCAAACATGGACACGGACAACCGGTAGCAATAATATGTTGCGCGCTGTGTACGGTCGAAGGCGAATACGTACCTTTGTCGTGAAGTGTTCGGGAGGAGTTGTGGCGACCGAGCGGATTGGTACAGTATAAACGGCCAATGAAAGCTCCGCAGCTTCCAGCAGCTGGCACTAGAGTGGCGTAGAGGCGCTAAGAACACTTTGATGATGATATCATAATGCTGAGGCGAAGGGTTCCGAGTCAAGAAACTAAACTATTTATGTTGGGATGAGGATTGAAACTTTGGACAGTCTTTCCAATGAAGAATTAGGTGCCGACTGAAGTTGGAAAATGACGAGCTTTTGGATTTTTCGAATTTCAAGTCCTACATTTAAACTAGAACCTCATTCTGCATTAGAAAGTGGTATTAAATCATTAAAATATTGAAAGTGTTTTCCAAGTAAGACATCCATCTTTATAATCCAAAATATAGAGGACACAAGCTTTCTAGCCATTGACGTCTTTGGTTGCTTTGGATCGTTTTCTCCGTCCTTTATCTAATTTGAGGGTTAAAAGTTAAAGCTAAGATGATGGATCATCAAAAGAGTTCACTGCAAATAATAAAATTATTAAATAATAAAACAAATCTTGTGCATCCATTATCATCTTTCGGACTTATTGACCGACGTGTTAAGATTGGGATAAAACTTCTCAGTTTGACTAAATCCCACCGCGCGAATGATGAAGTAGAAAGGCTGGAGAAAAAAGTCGAACCACTTGGGCCCGCCGGTACAGTGATAATGGGCTTCAAGATGGTCCTGATCTACCTCATATCGCCGCGCGGCCGGGAACTTCCGAAATCTCTCCCATCTCTCCGGCTTTTACCGTAATGAAACCTCTCTCTCGCCGTTACGCCGGCACCGGCTCCACCGTTCCGGCCCGTCGTGCCCGGCGGAGCTTCATTTGGAATCGCTGATAATAACTTGTCCTCCGCGAGACAACTTCATCCATTTAAAGTCGGGGAGCCGGGGAGTCCAAGTGGATCCTCTGTTTCCGATCCCAAAAATATGTCGACTACGCCGCCGACTGGCGCCAACGGCGGTGCGCTCTCCGCCGGAAGACGTAAAACTGTAAGCCCCGCTCGAAGCTCGAGGCTTGAGGGCCGAAGAAAAGGCCCTTTTCAATTTTGCTGATTGAAGCGGACTGGGTGATGAAAATTTATAGAACCCGTTTATGGGATCCGAAAGTGCTGATGCATCGTTTGCTGTTTTGCCGGAGCATTCCTTCCGAATCAGTATCCGTGTTTGTTTTCGTGTCAAAAAGCATGCACTAGACGGAAAGGGATGATACTATCTTTTGATGGTTACAACTGAACACGATCACAACACGATGATAGTACAACATTGTTCCAATACAACCCATGAATTCGGTGAGGGTGAGGCCCCTGTGGAAAGTAGAGAACAGATTTTAAAAATGTTCCACTCACAACCGGAAACATGCAAAATCACCGTTGCCCTTTTCGCTTCGATTTTGCGCGCTGGGCAAGCCACTCAAAGAAACCGACACGGAAACCCAACTCATCGGGGGCTCGGTCGTCGTATTGATCTAGTGCAAGCGGAATTTAGCGGTTTGGGGTTGGGATGGGTTTTCGTGGCGTCCGCAAATTTACTTCCTTCCTTCCGTTCTTTGCCATCCCGGAGCCGCAGAACGGTCCGGGAAGCGATTCTCTTTGATGTGGTTTTTCGCTCGTCGACCGGTCCGAAACAGCAACAGCCCACCACCCAAGGGCTTCCGAAAGTTGTCTGTGTAAACAAAACAGTTTTTGGTGTTCGGTGAAGGATGAAGGCATTGGGAACTTGGGGGCAGACTCTCCATTGCTTGCTCCCTTTCCAATCGGGGAATGCCTATTGACTGACGGTCGAATGTTTTGAGGGAACTCGTAGGTGGGAACTTTGCATAGTCTGATTTCCAAGATGACGCCCATAAACTCTCGATTGGTGGAAGTCCATTTTTTTTTAATTCTCAAAATTGGATCTTTATTATACAGAGATGTTTGATTACATAAGAGTACAGAGATATTCCACAATGGGATTGCAGCTATTTAATAATTTTAAAGTATCAAAATGATTGAAATGAAAATATTTCGATTAAAATCTATTTAGATTACATGTTATGCCACGTGGCATTGAGTCATTATATCATACTTATAACTAATAACTAATAACTACATACATCTTACAACTAGTTAACTTTAAAAACATCAGATAATTAGGTCTTTTATTGTTGGGTGGATAGAATTATTGCATTTATTGATTAGGCCTTCTTTTAGTTTGTTAATTTCTAACGATAGTCTATGCGTGCCAGCGAGGCTTAGGAGTGGAAGTCCATTATTTCGTCAAGTCCAGATGAAAATTTAATTTTACAGAGATAGCTTTTTCGTTGGAGTTATATGTATTAGATGTGGTATATGAATCGCATCTTACACCGAAAGGCGAAACCTAGAGGTCTCGAGACACTAATCTGCTACCCTTCATCGTCTGCTTCAATTTGTGAGCGCCTTGAGCAAAGAGGCCCGAAATTCCCAATGTCATGATGGTGTTTCACGGCAAAGTTTCCTTCCAGAGAGCGCATACTTCTTGTGGGTCAGAGCGTGGAGCTTTAACCGACGCGTTCCGAGGTATTTGCGGTGAGATTCGGCGAATCATCTATTTCGCCACGTTCCACTGTTTGTTCTGGTTTTGGGGTCGACGCAAAGAACCGAACATCAAACCGAGCCGAACGTGTAACACCAGCACCGTGCGCGCCGGAGGCAACCCTTCAACCGGCTGCGCTGCGAGAGGTAAACTTGGAAATGGAGTTGCTTCCGGGGCCGAGCCTAACAAAGGCCACCCCCGAATCAGTGGTTTGGAAAAATCGATTTTCCCAGCCGGGTAGGGCAGGGCTTGAGATTACTATCACGCTCACGATAAACATTCACGAGGCAATCCGGAACACAAACACAAAGGTGCAACGTCCTGCACTTTTCTTCCGGAAGGGGCGAAGGGGCGCTGCGGCACGGGGCAACCTTCGGTAAACCCTTGCTGGCAAACTTTTCCGGCGGTTCTCGGCCGCCCCCACTGTTAATTTCACAGTTCATAGGGGTTTTCCACTAATCTTCCTGCCTAAGCACGTTGCAAAAGTGGTCAAGTTGGAAGCCGGTTCTCCCACCGCCCAGCGTCGTTTGTCCAGCATGTTAATAGTCGCCACACCCTGCCACCACCAGCCCCGTACACTTTCCGGATGTAGGATGTGTGTTTTGAGGACGGTTAATTTGGTTGGGACCTGCTGCCGGAACGGGGGGCGAGAATTTATTCAAAATAATTTGCACAGAAATTGTACCTTATTTAAACCTGTTAAATTATGTGGGTGACCGGCACGGTGGGAGTAATGTGGCTCGGGGGCGTTGCTACCTTGTTTCAGTGCTAGAAAGGGCTGGCCTTCGTCACCGACCCCCGGGACGATGGTCGTAAATTAGTTTTGTGTCGGACGCTCTTTTAAAGGCCATCTCCTCCGATAGCTTTTTCCCTCCGCACTTTAGGCGTTAAATGGCCGGTCCAATTATCTCATCGACGCGTGTCCTTCGTAAGGGCGCACCATCTTCCAGAATTAAACAGATTCGATGTAAAGATTTGGTAAATAGGATTTAGTTGAACTTTTTGTGAAATAATACCCCTGTATCAATTATGTATTGATACCTTGGTTTTGATGTCAATTTATTACAACTAATGTTAGTTTCACTTACCGACCGCGAATCGACCTTCACTTCATTACACCCTACAATTATGCTTTCATCGAACGTTAAAATAAAGCAGCAGGACTGCGAGTGTCTATGACTTGTCCAGTATCGACGTCTGTGGACGTTTAAATCAACTGCGGTCTGCGGAACTGTTACCCGAGGTTCACAGTATGAGAAACTTGGTAAAATATGTGTGGCAGGAACCTATCAATCTTTTGCTAGAGTTCCGTGAGTTACTTTGAGTTGCTTTTGAGCGCCTTATGTTTACGGGATATTTTCCCGTTTCGAGGGTATTTTTTTCAATTTGACAGTTTGCGGCAAATTTCGGCAAATTTTTATTGCTTTCCAAAAATATGGTTAGTTTTTCGACAGTGAATTTTCGAAATTTTGACAAAAATGGCACTAGAAGGAGAAGGAAAGGACACTGAAAAATCAAACTGTCATTTCACTCACTGGAGCTCACGAAATGTTTCGCCCAAAAGCTACTAGTGTGAACGCTAGCATATCAAAAAACCTGTAGAGAAAACTCATACTGTAGACGAGGCGTTACAGTATTAAACTATAACTGTTACAATCACATGAAATGAATGAATTAACGTCGTATCAGATTCAGTAGCTAATGATTGTAGCTACAATCATCAGGTGTGTTTTTGTAGCAGTTTTAACGATTTTCCCAACTGTTGAAAACTGCACGATATGTTGGTCAGAAAGGTAAGATATAAAAGGTCACTTTAAGACCAAGAATGCGCAACCCCATCGCTCGTTGGACCCCGGAATACAGAAGCAAAGGAAACCTTTCCTCGATGGATTTGCTGCCCCCTGTGCATAACATTATGTTGAAGCTTGCCCGCTGGGACCCGACCAGCTAGTCAGCCGGCCCGAGATAAGCAGATTGTGTGATTCTGCCGGCTCCAGACGTTCTGGGAGTTGTGGGGGATGCGCCGGATAAAGGATCGCGTAACGCAGAGAGGCCGCTTTGAAATGGAATTCAAGGATCCGGAAATGCGAGAAATCCTTCTTAAGAAAACACCGGCGAAGGAAAGCGAAAAGAACTCTCCAAGAATCCGATCCATTAAAGGCAGCGAAACGGCGGCAACGATGGCGTTACAAAGTGTGCCGAATGAGAGATATTTCGTCGCTCGGAGAATGAAGTGCATAATCAGCATTAAAAGCGTGTCGTAATAATTATGGTAATGAGCGTTCGCGAGCGAGCGGAAACACTCGGAACGCGGGATGCAAATTCCACCGGACCTCTCTCGGGAGGGAAAAAGGTGCCGGTGATGGAGTAGTGCCCGGGTAAAAAGGATCCTTCGAGCTGAAATGAATTTGAATAAATAAAGATTTCCCGGAGGACGGCGCATAATGGCGCAGGGAGAAGGTAGAAGGCTTAGTTTTTTCGTTTGGCCATTTTTTTGTAAATCGAAAAAAAATATCTGATACCGTATCCCAGTCCGTAAGTAACACATTTCGCACGCAAGTTATGTTTCCGATTTTCACGAATTCCACCCAGCGAGCGAAGGCGTCGAAGCGAATCATAATCACGGTTATGAAGGGTGTGTGTTTATTGAGTTATGCTCGCACCACGCCCGAGACAACGCCGGTCAGTCGTTTTGGGCGGTCGCTCTGCGGTACTGGCAATCTGGCAGTGGTCGTAAATCATACCGTTGCATCCGGGACCGGGTAATTGTTCCATTGTTGTTGACGATTTTTCTTTGGTCATGCACGGTTCGTACGGTGTAATGGGTAGGTGTTGGAAAATATGTCACCGGATGTTGGCTGCATCGAAATGGAAAATACCGTCCGTAGGGCAAATACAATATATTCGAAATACGCGTTCGGCCGTAGCATAAGTTGTATGATTTTTTCTACGAGAACATGCATTGTTCTTGTTCCCCAATCACACGTTTTGCTAAGTTCCCGGTTTCTTACGGTTCTTCTTTTTTGTTCGACGCTCTTGGGTGCGTAATCATTTTTATGCGCGTGCCTTTATGACCTTCGCTTTGGTCGTAACGTTAACCGCCGTTCTTGTTTTATTGATTCGTTAATGTGCACGGTGGGGAAGCATAGCTTCTCTCCCCTTTCTGGGGCTCTTCTCCTCCGTTGGTCTCCTGGCCGCCGCCTCCGGGTCTGCTGACGTCTTCGAGAAATGTAAAACTGGAAAATTAAATTTCGAATGCATAAGTACTTTCGTGTGTAAATGTGTCGTAAAATTATGGGTTGCATTGTGCTCTGGGTACACTTTTATCTCCGGCACACCTTTCATTGGGCTGTATTTTTCGATAGGATCGTTACATTGGTCGTTAAAATTTCGCAAAGGGCCCTTTCGTATAACCACTTACTCGTACCTCACGAAGCTAAGGAATTCGATACAAAAAACTACTAAACATTCCTTTTGAAAATATACAGCAAAACCGAATAATTCTTAAGACACTGCCCTAGAACCATCCAATAACGATGTGTAGTAATCGCTGTTGAAGATATTTTCTTAGTCTTGGTCTAAAATGTGTACCCTGTCCAAAGTAAATAGCTCATAACTTTCGAAGAGTCCATAGCTGTTACGTCCTGAGTCGGTTCGGGTGACTTTATCTGTAATGGCCAATTGCGTGTTTGGATACTTCGATTAATGTCGTGATAAAATAATGTTTCGATATTTAGTCAATTTTACTCCAAGTTTGAAAGCTATTCGCAAATGCGCTGCATCCATTCCGTGGCACAAAGATTTATTTCCACGGTCAAACGCCTAACTGTTAGCTCCTGCTAATGGCACACCGGTTCTCATCCTGTTATGTTTTTTTTCTTCTTTTCTTCCTCAGGTGAGTTCTCGGAGCGTGAAAATGCAAATTTTCGGACACCGGCCACAAAACATGAGCAAAGCGACGATTCCTGCGGGGTCCTTAGCGTCGTCAGTCTAGCTTATGGAACTCGTCCATGATGGAGATCATCATCAGCTCATGGGTTCTCGAGGACGACGACCACGAGCTGCCGGACAACGGTCGGCAGCGGTCGGCGCTTAACCAAATGGTGACCACCAGAGGCGACAAAAATAAACCACCAAAAAAGTTCCTCTCATCTCAATTTACGATCGCATTCGAATGCGCCATTTTTATCATCATCGTGCCCGTGCACTTGAATCCTGCTGCCGGCTGCTGGCGGTACGCGACGAGTTTCTCGGCCCACTTTAGGCACTTTTCGCCGCGCAGAGAGTGACGTGTGCTTTTTGAGAAGGACCGCCCGGAACCGCTTCTAACAGCCGGCCGCGATGGAATTAAAGTGTACTCTTCGCGTTACAGGCGTAGTCGATGGATTCGGTTACGGAGGGTGGTGGTTTGATAGCTTTTTGATGGCTGCTGAGCCACCAAGTTCCACGACCGTGCAGACCGGAGGAGGATATTCGCGGTGACAGAATAAAAAGAACAAGAATCCTAGCGATACGCGGAGTGCGAAATAAGGTTGCGCCACCGACGCTTGCGGCCCGTTACGCGGTAGGCAGGCAGCGTTGGATGTGAATGAAAAAATGGAACCACGACGGTCCAAGCTCGTCGGCGGATGTTATTTATGGGTGTCGTAAGCTGTGGATGCCCCGCTACGTTTCCGGGGCGTTTACTGTTCCACACCGCGAGCGTTTCTTTTTTTGCCTGTTGACGATTGAGATGACGTTTTTTGTGTGTCCTTTTTTGTAGACCATGTGAGGCATCCACGGTGAATCCGTGAAGTGGGCGACAGAAGGCGCTTTCCTAGAAAACCTCTTCAACAATGTGGGGAATGACGAATTCGACGTCCACTTGCAACGATTCTGGGAAAAGTTTCTCTAGTTAATTGAAGACACGGAGTGAAGCGCAGTTTGGTCGGTGCACCCCAACTGACACCGGGCAGCGAACTGGGAATGAAGTTGTCAACCGCTGGTTGTTACCGCAGCACTCATTACGGGCGCCGCGTAACTGGCTCACCACTGTGGCGGACCTTTTGGGGGAAACGTTGATGGTTTGTAGATATTTACGACACCCATCCACGGGTCCTGCAGCTCGATCCCTGGAAAAAAATCCTCAACTTCCTCAGCCGAAACGACACAATGACATGGAAATGCTTCCCGCGCCTTGACACAATTTGGACCGACCAGAGAGAGAAAGAGAGAGAGAGAGAGAGAGCGAGAAGAGGTGGCGAGAAACCGTAAAAGCGGAGTGGAGCGTGCGGCCAAAAAAAGGTGCAAAGTACTGGCCACAACCCACCCCCGGTGCTGGTGGTCCTGTTTATGATTTAGAGTTAGGGGCGGAAAAAGGATTTTCCTGTAATGTCCAACTTTTGGACTACGGACGACCGACCGGTCGTCGGGGTACAACTTTATCATTGCGCCGTCGGTGGGTAACAACAGTACGGGAACATAAAATCCGTGAGCCGAGGAGAGCGTCCACAACGCGTCGGGGAAACGCACCAGATGCATGTGCCGCGGGTGGATGCATGGGCTGTGGGTTGGTGGTGAAGAGAGGTTTTAATTTACTGATGTGCATACAAATGGGTGGAATTGGAGAAAAACCCGACCCTGTTGTTGCATGCGCAACGTACATTTCGAATCCAGACTATTCGGGCCCTTATCTGGGGCTGATGATGCGATAGGATGCAAGCGGTGGTCGGCAGCTCTATAATTCTTCCAGAAACTGTGACTCCATTAGCAGTAGCTAGCAGTGGGTGTGGTGCCTTATGCTGAAGCAGAGAAAATCAATTCTGTTCGAAAAGAGGCCAATGGCCCACGAAAGGTCGCTATTTGCTTAATGCCTTAATCTAGCAGTCATCCTTTAATAGATTCAACTGGCTTCGGACTGGGAACCGATCCCGAAAGGCCGACAGTATCCTTCTGCCACTGCTACGGATGGGTCGCTGGAGGTTGTGGGCCGGGAAAGAAGGAGGCCAACAACATGCACTGTCGAACTGCAGCGCAGCCTGTGCATTTTCTGGTGCCGAAAAACGGTGCCGGAACAAAAGCAACATTATTCCCGGAGCCGATTGTTATTTGTGTGTTTGCAATATCGAAGAACCCTTTTCCCAAAGGTCGGTTCTTCGTCCGGGTTCGACCAGAAATCAGCTCACGGGGTTTACGTTGCGGCCGGAGTGGAGTGCAGCAGGAGTAGTAGCGAAAAGCAAATCCGGTGCAAATGAGGTTCTACTACCCGAGACTCGCTGGGTTCGAGCTTGGACCGAGTATTTGGAATGGCTGGCCGATATGGACGAAGTGTAGCAGGATTTATAAACATTCCACACTCCAACTTCGCCTGCAATCGGGCTCGGGCCAGGATTTGAGTGCGTGAGAATTGCGAAAGCCGAAAATCGATTTTCCACCTGCACCGTGACGCGAAAAGCAGCAGAACGGCCTTTGTGCAGTTGACCACCGTACCTTGGTGGAAAACTTTTCCAACGTGTATGCGTTGGTCCCTGGGTGGGCTTATCTAGGTGCACACCACCATTCGCCCGTACGGAACTGGAGTGCAGGAAACTTCGCCCACGGAAGCGGTGTGCAACTCGACTCCGACGGGACTCGTCCCCGACGCGGTGTCTGTTATCATTAAAGAAACCTCGAGCAAATGGTGCAGGAAAGTGAAAACTTTTTCGTCCATACAACCTGGGGTCAAACCTCCTCCTGTTCGCCGTAGGTTTCGTAGGGTGGACCGGGGAAGTTGTGCCTTCCAAGACATTCCTCCATGGGCCTGGGTAGCTGGTGACGGGGCACTCGGCAACACACACGCTAATTTCCGCCTGTTACTAGTGTTCCGATGCCAAACTGCCAAGCTGTCTGGCCAGCGGAACGAAACGGTGTCACAAACGCACCGAGAACCTGAAACCAGGCGGCGAGTTCCTTCCTTGCGCCGTTCTAGGAGTGTAAATAAATACGCGGCAGCGAGAATGGGGGCGAGGACACACAGCGGATTGTCGTGGTGTTTGTGGCCTCGCTACTAGTGCACACGTGGCGGGAAAGGGGCTCTGATGATTGTGTGCACGGATGGACGGTGCAGCCTTGCGCCAGTGTTATTACAGGAAGCAGTCATAATATGCTCACCGGAAAGCACCCGGAAGCTCGTTTTCCCGGTCCCGCACGAGCGGTGCCCGAGCCTCCGGGAAATAGTTAAGCAATCGTTTGATAGAGCGAAAGTAGAAGCAGGAGATAGTAAAAGGTAAGGTAGATGGTCAAACGAGGATAATGTGTGGCCGATGACCGTGTAGTGGTGCGGTTTGTACCGAGCAATGCAGAGCGTGGAGTTCTGCTTCAGATGTAGCCCGAATCCGGGGAGCCTCAGGAAGCCTGGGTTCTGGATAGTAACCCCCGCAGGAGAGCCCGCAGGAGCGAAAAGGCAACCTCACGCTGACCTACCTACGGTGGTGACCTGACCGTCGGTCGTCGGCTGGGAAAAGTTTGCCGGAACACGCTTGGACGGCTTCGGCCGGGACGCGGAACGGTGTCCCTGTCCCTGCCGAGCACTATCTCCGTGGGCTTCTCCGCTGGTGGATAACTTTTACACGACGCTACAAATGGAGCCATTAGCCGCGCGCTGTAAAGCTTCAGTGCCATCTACTGCGCCGGCCTGCCTTCACTTACTGCCGTGTCGTGGTCGTGAGAAATTTGTGGTTTTGCTCCATGAAGTGTGTTGTTGCGAGAAGTTTCGGACTTGGAGCACCATCCAGCGCTTTTGTTGGTTTTTATTCCGCCCAGTTGTGGTTTGTCACATGAATATTGTTTCCATTGTTAAATTGTTAGATAAATACGATTATTTTTTGGAATGTGCTGAAGATGTGCATTTTCAATCGTCAATGTGGGCTATTTGTTTATGTTTTGTTTAGAACCACTAATTCCGGAAAAAGACAGAACAATAAAACACAATAAAAGAACCATTACGGACTTGAGTTCCTGGATTTTTTATAGTAGAAGAGTGCTTTACTTCGAGACCCGTTTACTTCAAGGATCATATTGATTGTGTTTGTTCCGATTTACAATCCGTAGGCCACAGGCCAATCGATGCAAGAGTTAATTCTAACACCTAGTTGTTTCCGTATTTCGTTTGTCTTTGCTAAAGAAATTTGTTAAAGCAACCAATGAATCCAACTAATATGAAATGTAAAATTGTTATATACACTACATCCGCACCATCCAGTGGCTCGTGTGTCCGCACCAATTCATTGGTTTCAATGCTAAGAGAACGTCATTTGAAATTAGACCATTGCAGTGCATCCAATATGAAGAACAGTTGCTTCAGACACTTAGAAAACAAGTTGGGTTTTTTAATCTTAGAAGAGCAGACCGGACCGTATTTATCAATTTCACTTAATCTAACTTAAAAAGATTATCTTAATCAATATGTGGCATTTCCTCCACTTCAGAGTAGCCTCAGAGTATCCTGGGCTAACTCGGCTGTAAGATGCTGAAGGTGTATTACGTGTGTCGGTTCGTGTTGTAATAGTATTATTGCCGTTGCCAAATGTGGATATTTTTACTACCCAATAAGTGAAGTTCCGTGAAGCCAATAGCTAGTTGTATATGATGGTGGCCGTTAGCTGCTCCGCGAGTTGCCAGTGTTTGTAGTTTCTTCGGTGGCTATTGGTGACGGTTCTGTTGGTAGTGACTTCAGCGGTTATTCTATTGGAAGAAACTAGACATGAGAATTGCGTTTTCATGAATCCCTTTTTGTGGCTCGCTCTGTGGGAACAAGTTGGGATTATCCATGGAAAAGTGGTCTTAACGGTTTAGGCTTCCCGACTAACGTTTTATCACCGACCAGCGTCGTCCATGCATCAAACTGAGGGCGCGCCTTCGAGCGAGCAATATGGGGAGCAAAGTGTTTTCAGCAATTGATTTATTAACTTCACCTCACGGGGGGACACCACGCGCGCCGTGTGTCGGCTTAAAGGCGGTCCCATTTTTCAACGGCTCGGGTCCCGGTGGACGCGCACTAAACACTAATCGCTACAAACGAGGAAAACATTATTAATTCGCCTCAACGCCCGTCATCCAATAGATCACCGGCTTTCAACGGGCTGGCCCCGCTGGCAGCAATCGGTGGCTTAAGCGTACCGCAGTGGAAAATAAATCTTCCCATTGCCAAAACAAACCCGGAGCGAGAAGATATCAATGAGCTTCGTTTCGTGAACCGCTTAGCAGCAGTAGGTAGCAACCGGGCCGGGCCGTGCCGTGGCCGTGCTGCTGCTGCCCGCCGCCCCCCAACCACTCCAATGACAGATGGTCCGCGTTGGGAAGTGAAAGGTTAATCCCTGGGCTGCAGTCAATCGGTGTGTAGCTTAAACGAGTTCGAAATCCGGGAACATCAGAGCCATAAACTATTGGTTCAGATGGAGAAAGGGAACTGTAGACAATAAAAAATGAGGTGGTGGCCAAACGTGGAAGAAAGTGGAACCGGTGAAGGCGCTCCGGAGCGAGAGGCAAAGGGACAGCCTTTCAGATTAGTTAGACTTCTTGGTCGGCCGAGGGAACTCCTTGACGCCGGCCGTGTGCGTGTGCCCTAATCCAAACACAACAAATCATTAAACCAGACCACAAATCATCCAGCCACCGGCCGACCTGACGATGGTCTAAATGCGGAGATTTGTTGTCAGACGAATGCCGTGGACGATGTGTGGTAGCAACTGGTAACCACCGCGGTTGATCCGTTTTCCGGATCGCGCCGGATTGATTCAACGCGCTACCGCCATTTTCTGGCCGAAGCACATCACGGGGTGAGGAATCAAAAGTGTAAACAATTGGCCTGGCTGTCAGATAATCTTCGTCTGGTCGCTTCGGTGTCGGTCGTTCGCCGCGACTTATTAGTTCGCTTGACTGCGAGGTCCTTACCCGGCTTATGTTGGGAGGATTTCGTTGTTGTTTTTTCGGTGTCCCTCCGGTCTCCAATCCGGTCGAAAAGCGGATGATTTGATCTGCGCAAAAGTTCAATTGGTCAACGTCCTGGATGGATGCACACCACCAAAGAGCCACGGACGCTGGCGAACGGGCGACTGATAAACGAATCATCGCAAAATGCTGATCAAAGCCGGAACGACGCAAGGCAGCCAGGGGCCAGCGCATAAATCGGTTCGAAGAAGTGGTCATAAATCAAGATGGTGGATGGATGCTACAAATATGGTTTACGTGTGCAAGCAGCAAAAAAGCAAAGCCCTGCACGACGCGGTCTGCGATTGAGATTAACGCAGCGGAAGGAAGGAAGAAAAGAAATGGAACCGTGAGGAGGGAGCATGGCGTCGAGAAGCTGGCTGGCTGGGAGCGCTTCGGCAGAAATTGAAGTAAATCTCTCCCGCGCGATGTCCGATTATGATCAACGTGAAGCGGATAAGGCAAGGTACGGCCGCAAGTAGGTCGCTTTGCTCCTCCGGCCCAGGTCCGTCTGCTCTGCTCGGACCGGGAGCCGATAAATCAGTTCTTGCCACAAGCTGTTGCCAGCAATTCACGCGTCGTCGTTGTGCGTCCCAACGGAAGGCGCCACTTTTGACAGGTGAACGATAAGAGAGAAGAGCTTATCTATCGGTCATTGATCGGATTGTCGGCATTATTTCGACTCCGAGAACTAGAAGGGGGAGGGCGCAAAATGGGAGAATTTTATGATTTATCTCTTCGGTGCGATGCTTCGGCTCCGGCCCAGATCGCGTCGAGATTGGAACGCACGGTTGAACTGGAAGGATGAAGACCTTGGTCCCGGCTAGGTTCTATTTTTTCCCCCATCCGATTTTTTCATGTGCCTGGTTTGTTATGGTGACTGCTGATCGTAAACCGTTTGATGTCGGCTATCTGCCAGAGATACACACGTGAATGCACCCTGACACAGACACACCTCCTTCTGAAGCCGCGAGTCGGCTACCGGTGGTGATGGTGATGGTTTCTTGTTCCACGCGGTCCGCTCGCTTCTCCGTGGAATCACGGTAAGAGTTTAACGTTCGATTGATAAAACAAAACTTGCCGCCATACATTATTGATGAGATATTTTTATGCTTGTTACTGGTTGGTTCCTGCCGGGCTGTTGGTTCTGGGGTTCTCGAACGCTGCTGGCAGCCTGAATGTGGCAGGCCGAGAACGCGGTGCTCAACTCGCGGGATGGGTTTATGGACTTTTATGATGCTGATAAAACGGGGACAAATGTTATTGCACCAACATATCCTGGCAAACTATTTTTATGCAGGTCATTATGATGGTGCACGGAACAAAGTGGAAGACGCTCCTAAACGGCTCTTCATAAAGTATGTTATTCTTTTTTCAATTTACCATTTTTCTTATTGCTGTTTGCTGTTGTGCTGTTTATGATTGTCAATGGAGTACCATTATCCTTTATTGTTGGCTGCTTAGTTCATTATGTTTCGTTGTTGTTTATGGTCGAGATCATGGGCAGGAACTCAAAAGTAATGTTGATTGATTAATTTTGATTCCGAAGCAGCAGTGCCAAAATCAGTATCAACATCGAACGGATGACGCATGATACATGTAGCACATAAAAATGGTATGTGCTCTTGAAGTTACTTCACGCCAGGTACTGTTCATGCGATAATTCAAAGAAAATGCCGTTCCATTGATCCACTGCAGGTGGATCGGCGTGGTTGGCGCGGTGGCACTGAAGACGACTTCCGCCCTCGTCGTCGTCATCTTCGTTCGTTGTTGAGCTCCATTTCTCGGAAATGATTTGTGATTTCTTTGCCACATTTTCCACCCTGGCAGCTTTCCGGCGGCTAGCTGGCTGGGTGGCTGGCTGGCTGGAATCGATTGCTGGCAAACCTCTGGTAGTGTCTAGAGAGGAATACCGCCCGGTGGCCACAGTTTTCTCTTCCCATTCCGTCTGTGGGATATTGGAGTCGTGGCCCCCAAATAACGTGGTGTGGCGTGTTTATCTACAGCTTCCTTCCGCCCGAGCCGCGCGCCCAGCGGATGTAGTGGTTGCCGGCCTACGCCGCTGATGAACGTTCGACGGGCCTGTACTGTCGTGTGTTCGTCGTCGTCCTCGGGCCCCACGGTAAGTCCCTTGGCGCTGTGTATGCCGCCGGCAGAACGCTGTCGTTTGGATATTTATTAGACATTTTATTGACATTATTATGTCGATTTAATGTCTTTTATCGACGACCCTCCCGGAGGTGAGCTCGACCTGTCGTAGAAGTTTCGTGCTCAAGCGAGCGGAACACCGGCCGGGGAGGAACTGTGTTGTTGGCCAAGACTTTTGCTGCCGCTGCGTGTTTTGAATGCTGGCGAATGCTGGAAGGCCTAGCTGAAATCTGATCGACTGGTTGGTACGATGAACAGTGTGGTTGGAAACTTAGGCGGGTTTCAAAAGCAATCCATTATTCAGCCTGTGGAAAACCCGATAATTATTGTAGCTCTACTTCTTCTCTACTGAATCTCTATCTCTACTTCTCTACTTAATGTAGCATGAATCAAGATATGATGGGATGGGATTTCTAGAGCTCGTTTGATACTTCCTTACATCAACTTTGTCGTTGGCGCGTCAATCAGATTAATGTATCATCCAAGTATCTTTTCAGCAAAGTACGACTCAGAGAACGTAGAGCTACTCGTGTCTAAACGATATGCAAACGATAAAGAAAGTATCGGTTTGCAGCATGTTTGACCTCATTCGATTATCGTCCGCCACCGTGCCACGTCAGCTGATCATTGGAGAACGCATTCCACGCTCTTCTTAGCTCCCAAATCGGATGGGAGCCCCCTCTCAATCGGGTTATTTGCATGATAACCATCAATCGGTAGACGCGGCAATAAAATCAAATTACAGTCGCAAACTAGAGAGCAGCAGCTGAACGTGGTGTCCCTCTCGGCCCCGTGATTCCGATAAGGGTGCCAAAGGCTCTGCAGACTTCACCAAAAAAGGAACCGAGGGGCTCAGGTTTGAATGTCCGTTTTGGGTCAAACGAGAAAAAACGGGATACGATGACCGATTCTAGGACGCGCTCCGGTGAGTGTCCGTGACTGCCAACAATTTCAAGTCCGGTGCGGGACGAACCCCCCGGGGAGTTATGCAATGGACTGTGTGGCAATAGAGAGAGATAGAGCAAACAGCAAACGCCACCATCGTCCACTGTGTGCCGTTGGTGCCAATAACCACAACCAACCAAACAAACATCCGCTTCTCGCCCTCTCTCTATCTCTCTCTGTGTGGTTTTAGTGCGAATGCAAACTAGTGGTTACGGTGGACACGAAATTGGTAATTAGCCCACTTTCTAGGGCGGATCCTTTGCGGTGGTTTAATGAGCGATTAGCTTGGCGGTGGACAGCCTACGATGGGTGTTTTTATCACGCTGCTATCAGGTGGATTCTTCCGCCAGATAAATTCTATGCCGATCGCAGTGTAAACCTATATGTATATTTGCTCAACTTTGCACGGGCTCTGATTCGCTCCAGTGGCCATGTCTCCGGCGAAAGGCACGCGTCCGGATTGGCGCACGGTCCGAGGAGTTCAGTTTCAGCAGCTGACGCCCACCACACGGGGGCGAGGAAAGAGTACTTTAGTCCCCGAGACCGAACCTCGAACCGGTGGTAATGCAATCGTGTTCTCCCTTCACTCTCCGAGGGCGGCAACCGGCTGCCCGGATGCGGCCATCTTTTGTGTAACATCATCGCGGCAGATGGCCGCACGCTTCGCCGACTATACGATCTGCTCGATTCATGTTTCAAGCACTAAACATCGCCAAAGTTGCCGTTTTTTGTGCTCTGTCCACCACGCACCGTGTGGCACGCTTTGCTGACCAGCTTCCGCCTGGTCCGCCTTCCCCGGCACTCGAAAGGAAACTAAAAACGACTCCCAGACACACGCACACGTGTGGGGTCCTTCGAGAAAGGCGTCGTAGTCCGATCCGATTGCGCTTGACCGATGCACCTGCTGCGGCCGGTGGATAAGGCACCCAGTGGACGCCGACCGGTCCTGTCAATCGCCGCACCGTTTATGCTGTAAATGTAAAACAGATTAACATATGGCCCCACAGATTGCCTCTCGCACGCACTAACCCCTCCCCAACTTGGTCGTCTCGGTCGGCTTCTTCCACTCGAGCGGCTCGTTGACAGCTCGCTGCGTTGCGCGCGTTCCGCTGCTGACAGTAATTAAAAACAAATCAATTTCGGTCATGACAGGAACCCACACGGCCCGCAGTACGGGGGACGGAGACCCCCTGCAGAACCGGTCGCTGGGCTCTCTCGATCCCCCGGGTCCAGATTGCTCGGATTTCACTTGCCGTTCCCCATGGAACCCTCCGCCGGCGCCCCTGACTTGGGTGTCTGTTTTGGATTGCAGTTTTTTTTTCTTTCGTGTTGAGTGTTTTCCAGTCTCCCAACTTCACCAGCGTGGGTCGCCACCGCGCCTTAACCCGCGGCGTGTTGGGTAGCCCTACGCCATGTCGGGCGCCTCCATGGGCCGTACGGGACCGGGTGGCGTGTGCCGCGCCACACCTGGTATTTGTGCCTTTGTTATCTCTCGACTCCGCTGGGGGCCGCCGGGGCATGTTGCATGCGCCGGTCCCGGCCGGCACGGCATGTGTTTATTTTCAATTAATTTTTGGGAAATTTGCTTCATTTCGGCGATGGCGAGGTGTGGTGTCGGTTGGCGTTTCGCTGGCTGCCGCTCGAAACTCGATCAACTGTCGGAGCATGAATGTCATGTCGAAGGAAATGTAGACATCATTTGCTGTCAGGGGCGGCATAAATAATGTTTTTGCCCCGCGAACGCCACTCGGGAGTTCGTCAAAATTGGCACATTCGCGCGCCCTCAGCCAGTCAGGTGTGTGCCAGAGCTACAATGCCCATCAACGTGTCGAGGGATGCATTTTAACTATGTTCACTATTTTATTGTTTCAATCATGAAACTCTTTCTGAAATGTCTAAATAAAACAACAAGCTTCAAATTAATTAAATCACATGGGTCCGCTATCTGGAGAGTATGCGGTACTTGTTGGATCACTCTGGTTGAGCCTTAAACTTGGTAGCTTCGTTGGGGATCTTCAGAGACATTTCCTGCTGCTACATCCACCGTCTACACACATCATCGAACAAAATGTTCGTAAATGATTCGTATGAAACTCTTCACAACTACATTAGAGAAGTAATACTGTGGCCAAAAAGTAAGGAGAGTTTGATTTTGAACCTGCTCGTGACTCCGATAGAGATAAATGTTCTTGTTTTTAAGTTGGTATCACTGTCACCAACATCTGTGTCAACACCAAAAAAGTTGAATTTTTCGTTTTTCGTAATGTCAGAAATGTTAAACAATGCAGTTCCCTTAAATATTGTGTGTGGAATGAAAATACAGCTTCCAAAAAGACAATACCGGAAGAAGACTTTGGATCACGATTTGATAACCGGAAAAAAACGTGCGCACAAGTTTATGGCATCCGAGGGAACTGAGGGAATTGGGAATTTAGAAGAATAAATAAAGAGGTTTTGAGTTATAAGCAAAATTTTGTTATTTTTTTAGTTTAGCGAATAGCCAGGTGGTTGCGTGAACGATATGAGTTGAGTTTGTGTCGAAATGATCACGAAATGGTCACGAAAATGTGATACAAAAACATCTCTCCAACCGTAATTAAACTAAAAAATTTCTCTCATGATGCACCACACCACGATAATAAAAAAAGTGTTTCCCGTTATGTTTTGGTCACAGTAGTATACTAACTGGAAGGTGTAGCTCAAATTAGCCTTTCTTCGCCTTACAGTACTATTAAGTAGTTAGGGAAAATAATCTCGACAATAGATGCGTCCACTAGTTTTTAAATCTAAGGTCTGTTAAATAGTATATAAATAAGAGATCAATTTAGTAAAACGCAGTAGTTCAGAAAAGTTGAAAATACTTTGGAAAGAGCCCCAAAAATAAGGCTGAATCGATCGGATAAACAATAAGATTTGATTTTTCGGAATACGTGTTGAAACAATAATAACTGTAGATATTTTTGTTCAAACTGCGCTGAATCAAACGAGATGTCGTATTAGTATTTTTCGGTTGTTCAAAAGATAAATCACTAGAGCGCGGTTCTTTACGCGTTCGGTAAGCGAACCTGTAGGTGTTGTCTGCACACAACGAACCGATTAAAGTGCCGTTTAATTGAATTTTCCATCTAACCTTTTTGTGATACATTTGTACGTTGCCTGGCGGTGCCTTCCGGTGCGTTTTCGGTGCACGTCTTGAATTAGCAATTCAATGCTACCGCCTCCGCCACCTCCGCCACCGTGCGTCCTTCCGAAGATCCAATTAATAAGACATGTGCCGCCGGACAGGCGAGTAAAAATGTATGTTTTGTCAGTCGTGCAGATTCCCTTGCGCCCGAGGCACGTCGTCGGCCGGCACGGGAGTTCATAAATCATACGATCAATTGAGAAATTTTCTGTTTCGTTTGAACCACATCATCACATGCCTTCCGGCGGCGACGTTGCCGACCGTCGGATATTCGGTCGGGGGGACCCCTCGCCCGCTCTGTCAATCCGCCGAGCTTGGCGGAATCATCCTTATGCGCCTACGACTTCGAAAAGTCCGTCCGCAAATGGAATCTTAGCTCGTGGAATGGGACAGAAGTCCTTCCCTTGTGCCCACCGTTCCTGGTGGCATGTGTGCGTGTGTGTTTGGGCCCGTGTCTGGAAAAGTACCTTGTTTCAGCCGTCGCTCTCCCGCGTTGCGCTCCCGCAGCCCGGTCCTGCTCCGACGACCGGTGGAACCCGCTGCACGTACACGGACACGTTATGAATATTGAATTTTTCCTGTGCCATTCCGGTGACTGTGTTCGTACGTTTCGTTTGCTTAATAATTGTTTTCCGCCTTCCGAAGCCCTCGCCGGAGGGACCGGAGTGCCCGGGCAGCGTCAAGCCCAAGAAGAATGGGCCCTCTGAGAAAGGCTGCTTTGCGAGCGTTTTGGGCATTGCTCCTGGGCGGCTATTCTTTCGAGCGGTCCTTCCGCACGGTCGTCCTTTTACGGTCGCTCGAGAGAATGGAAAACCACAGCGACCGTAGCACGAGCTTCTTGGCCCTCGATTCGATGCCTACAAATTTGGACTATCTCTCTCTCTCTCTGTCTCACCGTGCGCTCGAAATGCAGATGCATTTCCGTTTTCCCGGTTTCCGGCGCCGTAGGGCAGAAGTGCGATAATGATATTTCTCCGGTGCATGCGCCATATTGTGGTGGGACACATGTTTTTGGCAAATAGTTTTCCGTTTCCCGTGCGCTCGTAATTCATGTTTTCCACCCGGCGCCGATCGTGACGATGGTCCGCTGTTGATAAATGGGAAAAATTCCAATATCTGGAGACGCCAAAGTATGCTAAAAATTGGTGTTCGCCCTCGATGATGAATGATTGTTTGGCACAACCGAATTGAGCTTTATGGCCGATTTTTGCACTTCTGAATGGATGTCGATTGTTTTTAATAAAAAGGATTCCCCTTTGGTGGCGACCATGGCGTTAATTCACGTAAACGTGTAAAAAGTGAAACGTTTTCCAAGGTGACATTTCGCGATGGTGTGTTTGAACGTTGGTCGTCAAACAGCAATCAGTGTGACACTTGATGCAGGACCTTAAGGGCTAATTAAAAATCATCGGTCAAGCTTTGCTTTGCTGTGAAACAAATGCCGTGCCAGACGCTCATAAACTTTGCCCCAAACTACTGCACGATGTTAATGATGGGTTCACGGCGGTGAACGAAGCAAAGCTTAACCCAAAACAGTATCAATTACTACTCACGAGCGCACGTTAGCCATTCTTTGGAATCGAATAATTCATGCCGAGTCCCACGGGGCACAGCTTTGCTCGCCGCATCGAGACACTTTAATTAGCCCCGAGCTCCGATAAGCATTGGTCGCTGTGGAGTGACTTTTAGTATAGTCGTACGTACGTATCGTGTCAAGAGACCATTCTACGGTCGTCAACAGCAGAGCACAAGTTTGTCACTTTTTCTAACCAACTAGCTTTCGACAAGAGCCAAGCGAGTCCTCCCGTGTGACAAATCCGGTCGGTTTGTCGGCCGTGATCGATTGCGTTGGCGAGAGCTTGGTAAACATAAGTTTAGCATCGGGACTGCCATGTTGTGTTTATTATTTTACCACGATCGTTTTGCTGTCTTGCTGTACTATGTTGCGTGCTTTGGAGAGCCCTGTCCAGGACCGGCTATGTTGTCTAAGAGCCCCACATATTTAACCTGTTCTGCGTACGTAATGAGCGGAACATCTAGGACCATTAGCATAACCAAATAAATAATGTAGTCGCCCACTACGGACGCACAAGTTTGCTAAAGCACCCTTCAGTGTTGAGTGTGCGAATGAATAAAGAATGACCCCCAAGGAGGAGTGCACTATTTACAACGGACGAAAGTCTTACAGTGCGTCGTCTAGTAGGCTGTTCAATAAGTTCGTAGCCTCGATAATAGAGGGCGCTGCTACGAGTCTAATTGTTTTTTGTTTCATTTCTACTCTCTTCATATGAACATACGTGAAGTTTCATTTCAATCGACTACCTATATTATTATTTTTACAAGCCGTTTAGTATTGACGTGTCACACTTTTTTTTATAACGGAAAAAATCAAGTTTCGTACATTGATTGATTTTTTATTTTTGAAAGGTTTAAAAGTAAAGGAAAATTATGAACGAATGTTGAAAATGTATAAAGACTCTTCGCCTTCAATTAGTACATCAAAAGAGGGATTTCTGAGTTTCAACGTGGTCGTACTAGCTTTCAAGATGATCCATGTCAAAGAGATAAAATAACAGACACAACACCTGAAGTCGTAGAAAAAAGGATGTCGTATTGGAAAATTTTCGAATCACTTAAAGAGATTTAGTACAAGGCATAGGCATCTTATTGAGCAATATAACCAATATTTTGACTGAAGTATTGGGTTCGAAAAAGCTGTGTCCAGAAATTGCCTAAAAAGATGTAAGCATCAGTTTTGTTCGATGCGAATGAAATTTTGTTAGCGGATGACTTGCAAACTAAAAAACGAAGCAACGTAAAACAATAAATTTCGATTATTGTTGTAACCTTTTAGACCAACTGAAGGAGAAAATTCGTGAAAAATACCCGATTTGTAGAAGAAAAACATCCTCCTTCATCAGGGCAATGCACCGTGTCACAAGAGCATTTAAAAATTGACAAACATCGTTGAATTCAGTTCGAATTGTTGGAATATCTGCCATTTTCTCTAGGTTTGGTCCCTAGCGACTTCCATCTGTTTTCATTCAAAAAAAAAAAAAAAAAATCATGCGTGAAAAGCGTTTTTATCAAATGATGACGTCATAACAGTTGCGGAAGCGTATTTTGAGGCCTTTCTAGTTTTTCGCTTCAGGGATGGAATTTATAATTTGAAGTCTTGTTGGAACAAGTTTAATGATGTTCAGGAAGGCCATACTGAATAAAAAAGTGTATTTCAAACCATAAAAATGTGTTTTTCTAATCGAGGCTACGAATTGATTGAACAGCCTAGTACCATGAACTCGGGCTGCCCACCACCGTGGCCCTCCTTGCGGCGATGCGTAGCGTCTCTCAAGACTTATTATGCCGGTCCGTTGCGTGGCGCTTCATGCAATTTTCCGTACGGAGCACGTAATAAGTAGTGTAAATTCTTCGGTCTATAGCGGGCGCGGTCTGCTGCATTTGGAGCCCCGGACAGCAAGTTGCGGATATTCTCCGGAAACTTCCACTCTCGTCGGGCCAGCAACAATCTGCTTGGTGGTGGCGCCATTCTACTCAACGCGCGCCATATGTGCTGGAGTGCCCGGTGAATATTCGCCGGCACTAACGTACAACTTTCATGCCGCAACAGGAGGTCCTCGAGCGGGGTGGGGTCCTGGTTGGTTGGCTGGCTGGCTGGCTGGTTGGCTGGATGGCAAACGGCAACATATTCGGGAACCAACGTTGGCAAAGGGGGGTGCCCTTCCCGCGGACCAAATGGGGAGGGCACATCCGTACAAATTAAAAGCACATAAAAATTAGGCCAACAAACCCCGAACGCGGCTCCAAACAGGGGCGGTTAGTTTTGCTGAGCAATCGGTGTCGGCACTCCGAAAAGGGTTGATGTTGGCGGGAACTGGTGCCAGAGCCGTCGGTGGGTTGGGTGCCGGCGGAACGGAGCAATGAAAACAATTTTATTTACATAACAAAACCATAATTTGAATAAATTTATCCGATTTCCATGCGCTCTTTCCAGTTCCAGCTCTGCCTCCCACACGGAGGGCCTGACGTTGACCCCCCCCACGTCCTTCACCATTCCAAGAGAGGCACCGCAGGTGGAAGCAGCGGTTGTCACGCTCAGTGCCTGAAAGTTATACTCCACGCCAGACAGCCGGCAACTGTCAGTGCGCTGTCACGAGGGTTCTCCGTTGGCAGAAAACAAATCACTTGCCTGTCCGTCTGGTCGGCTTGTGGAGGGACTGACGTTTCGAACGCTTCCTTCAGCGTCAACCTTCAGCCGGACCAAGAAATGGAAAACAAGGCAGAAGAAAATGAAAACTCACGACAGTTGACAGCGGCGTGCCAGGACCACACACGCGTTGCCCGCGGCATAGTGTGTGTCAATTTTGATTTTCCTTTTTTCCCCGAGAGTCGGTGGCGATCATTCCGGTGGATTTCCGGTGATTTCTTCTCCCCGGAGACAGTGGAGCGATTCACCAGACAATACAATTAACCCATCGACGATCTGTGAAGTATGGAGCCCGGGGAACAATCCGAGGATTAAGCTAAGGGTCGCGTTATCCAACTTTGTTGTCCACTGTCTTGCCGGATTCACTGCGCGGGGATATTCCCATTAAGTCCTGATCCACAGGAATCCGCGCCTTGAAACGCCCAATCGAAGTGAGCTCTGGGCTAAAGCTGCGAAAGCTGGCTTCTGAACAGCTCCACAACCCGCCAAAGGATTCCCGGACAATTCGACACCGTCGGTCGGCTTAAGTTAGCCGTAATTCTCCTGACTCTTCTCTAAGACCCTGTACGGACGTGCTCCACTTGGCCGTAAAGTGGTCAGAGCGAGCGTGAGCTTGTGGGTCCTTCTGCTGCTGGTTGCCGTACATAAGGTTCCCCGGAACTTCCAGCTCATAGAGTGGGTTGTAAAATTTATTGAAATAGAATTAGCCGGATTAGAGGCGAACCCCGAGGAGGTCGGCCACGCGATGAGTGTTGTCCATACTTTCTGCCCTCCGTGTTGTGCCCATCCCGTGCCGTTGTCGTTAAAGCTGCTTCCGGCTTACCGGAGGGGTTTTGGTCTGAGCCGAAGAGAATTGAATTTATTTCTTGCGCCATTCCCAGACACGCTTGGACCCACTCCCCGTGGGGGGCTCTAGATTGCAATGGATGGTGAGTGGTCCGATGTAGCGGCACCCTAGGACCCGTTTCGTGTTCCAGTCGTGTATATTCAGCCGGTGGGTTTCGTTTGGGTTCACTCGCCGATGGATTCACTGGAAACTGGCGCCGTATTTTCGGTCCGTCCGCGTCTGTATTTATCATTTTGTTGGTAAATTAATAATTCAATCACCTCCCATGGGCCCTAACGCTGAGGTTTTCATCATCCTCCCGGACCAATCGATGAATCATACGGTTTGCAACCGACGCTCCCGAAAAAAGTCCCGCCGGAACCTCCGGCTCCGGCTTCTGCCGCCTCGGCGCTGGCTGATGAATTATTCGCCGGCGTGTTCCGGACCGAGGCCCTCATTGTGGAGCACTCGGCGGACGTGGAAACTACTTCTCTTCGCTCGCGCAGGATCGCGCAAATCGGAATTCACGCACGACCGGGCCTGCGTTACGCACCGCCGAGGCCCGCCGGATGTTGGCCGGATTGTTGTTGTGTCCGGACGGGGAAAAGTGTAAACTCCGGGGCAAAATCACAGCTCATCACCAATTCATGAATTCGGCGGAATGCTAGCTTTCTCTCTCTCTCCCTCTATCGCTCTCCCTTTCTCCCTCATTCACTCTGACTCTCTCTCTCTCTCTCTCTCTCTCTCTCACTTGCGTTTTCTGTGCTTTTTATCCTCGTTGTTGAACGCGAGGTTTTTTAGTGTGCAAGAATCATGTAAAAATCATGCAAGGACTCTCTCAAGGACTGCGTCGGCAGCCCGAAATCAAAACCATCGGCCGGCCCGGTCGGGCTGCTTGGCCAAGTTCGGTGGAAACGGAACAACAGGACCTCTCCACTGAACCGAACGATACACCGACGCTGCACTTCGGTAACGAGCCACCACGTTATGCATAATAAATTGACAGGAAATGGATGACGGCCCAGGCTCCGGCGCGTTACAGCGTCACGCCCGCTCCGGCGCCACAGATCCCTGCAGTGGCGGTCCGAGTGTGGTGAGGACCTGGACTTACACCGTCTCCATCTCCTTGAGTCAACCCTCGGCCCTCGATTGCCGGCCCGCTGCAGCTTTGCGAACTGAGTACTTGAGCTTTGTAGTAGGTGGTGAAAAAGACACACACACATACACACAGACAGGCATTCGGGAAAAAAAGGTTGAGGATAAGTTACGCTTCGGTGACACGAACTCAAACCGCCGGCCAGAAATGGCTTTTTGATTCGTTTAATATTCCTTCGCTGATGATTTGCTAACATCTAGCAGGGCTCGGGCGCGTCCTTCGGACGGGTCGACCGGCGACTGGCCGAAAGGTAATCTGTTCCGGAGTGCCAGGACGTGTCAGGGCCAATCCATGTCATGTAGCCCTAGTTTACGAACATGGCAGCATGAAGCAGACTAGCGGCAAACTCATTACTCTTTCTCTCTATCTCTCTCTCTCGCTCGCTCACTCGCACACATTCGCACAAACACATTGGGCGAGAGCCGGAAATGGGCGAGTGGCGAAAGGATTACTGGCCCGTCACAGTCGCTCAACGTTGATCCTGTCGCTGCCGGTAACGGGCCGGCCCTGTGAATGGTCGGCCTCCGGCGGCTTCCGGTGTTTGTCCGCAAGGTTCGGCCGCCCAGACGGGGGCCTATCGGTGTGCCGGGATAATGGAGAAATTTTTCGCTTGCTTCACGTGGCCACCCACCGGCACACCATTACTGCAACGCGCTGAGAGCCCGTTACAAACACGTCCATCATTCGCCCACATTCGATCCGATCGTCGTTGCGCAGTGGTAATTAACCGTGTTTTCCGGCGGCAATGTTGACCCGCTTTTTCGTCGCCGCCTGCCCGTTGAAAAGCGCAACGTCAGATGATGATGCCGACCAGATCCTTTCCCACTTTCTGTGGCTACAGCGAAAGGACACTTGAGCGGTTGGTGGAAAACGAGGGGAACCCATGCTTTTTCCTTGCTTCTCCTAATTAAACCGAACATGTTTCGTGCGCCGGGCGCAAACATGATTTGTCGCAAACTTCGTCCGGTGGGAACAGCGGAATGTTTGGGAACTGTTTGGTGCATGCGGACAGCTTTCCCCCCCAAGCGCGGTTCCCAATGTGTGTGACAAAAAGTTCGAAAAAATGGGTCATTTCACCGTGCTTCTGGAATTAATTTTTCAAATTATTTGTTTGCTATTCATCCACATGTGTAATAAAATCAAGGTGTTCTGTGGCTTCGAGTGTTCATTTGACGAAACGCTTAGCAAGAAGGTTCGTTAGCGAAATTACCACACACTAAAATCGCGTTAAAAGTTCTAAACGCAATCTCGACGGTAGCCAAACTGATGGCTTTTTTTCTAATGTGGCCTCAAAAAAAGAAAACATCGGTTTAAGTAATAAAGCTTTAGGTAATGTAATAACGCTTTACAAAGTATACGCTTGGATGGTAAAACTGTAGAATGTCTCTGGGCATCCTTGTTAGTTTTATCTGAATTTCTTTTTTTCCTGAAGAATGAAGAAATGTGCTTTATCGTGCCGAAAGTAAAGGCACTGCTCTTAGAAGTTAGGATATACGTTCTATTTGACCAACACAAGGGCAATTTAATAAAAAAATCGATTAGAATCGAAGCGATTTGATGGAGGCATCCGTTACAAGATTAGTGTAGAAAATACCGTACCAAAAGGCGGCTATGCCAGTTTAGTGTAAATTCGTAACTGATTTTTGTAACCAGTTTTTTTTATTGAATGAACGAGCACTTATTAGGTGAGCATGCGTAGCCATGTCCAAAAGTATGAAACCGGATTTTGTAAGCAGATGGCTCTAGCTGTCGAATTGGACTTCCTCATCATGATTTCTTGGCAACATTGTCTTGATTTCACGTCTGGCAAAGGATTTCCCTTAAAAAGAAACATGTTTCAGTCGGCAGCTTACGTTTGAGGGCGTTTGAAGTCGCCCACTATTGTGCCTGTAAAGTAAGAAATGCCGACATCTTTGGACGAGCCACTTTTTCTCATGCATTTGTGACCAACATTAACGATATGAAGGACATTGCAGCGGTCGCTTCTGATAAAATGAGACCTCCAAGTTTCAGGGTTAGCAACCGTTTGCGTGCTTGAAACGACAAAGTTCAGACTCAATTATTCCATCAAATGGTTGTCAAATTATTGGGACCCTTTCGATTCGTGCTGTTACCACGGTTACAGTAAACCACAAAAAAGGACGCATCTTACGCTTCGAGTCCGACCAACGCTATCTCTTCAAGCAAACCCTGCACGTCATCTTTCATCTTGTTTGGACAAGGACTCGCTCAAGGATAACACCGAACCAAGTCAGCGACCGCACCGCAACACTTCCTCTCCAGTCCAATTGGGCGGACGATCAACCAGCGCGAGTCACCCCTCTTAGTCGGTTTGACGCCCGGCTCGACAGTTTTGATCCTCCCGCCGGTCGGTCGGTCGGTGGGAAATTGAAATCCGTACCGTATGCAAATTAGTGGCACCCTTCGGCCGCGCCCCGGGGAAACCACTCAATTTTCTTTCCCCCAGCGACGTTCGCGCCCGTCCCGTGGAATGCCGGGCACGTTTTCGATTTGACATTTTTCGTCCATTCCCTCCGTCAGCAGCAGCAGCGGCGTGGTCGTGGCGGGGTATAGGCGCAGGTCTTGCAAAACGCAGACACGGCTGCCCGGCAGGGGGAGCCAGTCTACAGAAATCACCCACCCCCTGTCAAGAGGGCCATCCAAAGCGAAGTAGAAAATGGCCCCGGCCCCGAAGTGCACAGAAAGTAAAAAGAAATAAAAAGGATCCAAAGCCAACCTGTGTGCTGCCGGAAACGGAAAACGAATCCACACTCCGGATTGCTTTCGACATTTCGGTGGACTGAATTATTCAACGCGGGGCCCGGTCACCAAGACCAGGGTGTTGTTGGTGATTGGAGTCCGTGGTTGTTGTTTCTTTTTCGTACACTGAGGTGACTAGCAGACCACCGGTCCACGTGCCAGTCCGCGGTGCTGTGGATAGTCCTGGCAAGTGGGGTAGCTTTCCCACCCTGCCAGCCAGCCAACCTCGAGTTAATAAAAGCTCTCGCCTCTCGATGGCTGTGCTCGCCTTCGGGGTGTGTTTTAGTTCGCGGCCGTGGTTGGCAACAAAATGGCAAACACACACCGCCACGGCCAAGGTGCCAAACGCACCATTTGTGGTGGTAATATTGATTTTACTCACCCCCGGTGTGTGTTTGCAAAGGGCCAGTGTGCGGCCACCGAATTTCGTTGGCTGCGTTTTCAATTTGCGTCTGGTTTCTGGGCTCTTCTGGCAAGGGAAATCTTATACAGCATGGTGGCCAATTGTTTTCTCTCTCTCTCTCTCTCTCTCTCTCTCTCTATCGAGCAAGAAACGAACCTTAGCCAAATCTAAATCAGTGATCCACGAAACCGGCACCACATTAGCAATGTATGAATTTCAAATTCAGGCCCAACGTTCGCGAAATTAAATTCCACAACGAAGTATCGCATGGACTGATAAGTCCCGAGCCTAAGAGAGAAAACGCATGTCTTTGGTCGATATTGGTTTTATTCATCAACGTCATCTCCAAGAGCCAGACGATCATTCCAGTGCCGCTCTAACATTTAAATTGCACTTTTCTAGAACATCCTTTATATTTTGTCTTAAAATAGGCCTCAGTTTCAGCGATAACTTTTTCGTTCGGGCAGAATTTCATACCGATGAGCATTTATTTATAGGTTTGGTTTTGGTCAAAAGTGAGCAAACGCGCCACTCACTTAGGATAGAGCTTTCTCATAGTCAAATGGACATGCAATATAAAGCCAACACGCTTCTTTGAGATCTTTTACAGCCGTCATGTTTTCTGATGTTTCTGCCATCAAAAGCACTGCATTATTAAAACATAAAAATGGGGTTTCATCCATCGTTTTGAAAATAAAGTATTGGCACTATTAGCACAACAACTCGCAATCTTATGAGTAGAACATCATGAACTTTCAAAAGCTTTCAATAAGACTAGCGCCATCAACGTGTTAGGCTCGGAACTTTTCAGACCATGTGATATCAGATTTCTGGGAGATCTAAAGAGACTTTTAGCGCGATCACGTTTGGCTTACAGCCCCAAGAATTCTGCAATGATTCAAATTCTTTACACTCCACAAAGCACCCTTCAAACCTTGGTTGATTCACTGTTTTATTTTAAAACAGCGCCCAACAGTTTCACCAGTGGGCTCAATGGTTCTTCGAACCTGGGAGACCGATTTTCTGTTGATTAATTTAAAACAATCGTAAACGATTTTATCATTCACTTTACTACCGGTACCGGAAGAGTGTGTGCAATCCCTACCGAGAATCGTACCAATACTAATTGGCCGAATCGATCGACCGGATCTGGCATGTCCCAAACAGCACGTAGCACGTAGATTCCTTCGTCTGCCCAGCCCTGGATTAGCTTAGCAAAATCTCCGATCCCGGGGGGTACGTGCGGTTTTCGGCATCGCATCGGCTGGTGGGTGGGTTTGGGTTGTTATCCGGTAATTTATCACTCACCGCGTGACAGCGCCGACCGAGCGCCAGTTGATGAACGGAAGTGCGCTCAAATCTACGCGTCCTAATCGGGATGAGAGATTGATTGGTTTATTTGCCGGATGTGGAGCGTTCGATCGATCGATCGATGTCGCTCTCTCGGCTTCAATAATTGAAATCCGCTCATTTGCCGGCTTCGGTTGGCTGTGCGCGAACCCGGTTCGTTTCGGGCCCGGATTCGGGCTACGTACGTTCGCGACGGGCTCGAAAGCCAGCCGGCAAAGTGAATTATGTTCTACAAAAACTCATCCTTGATTCGGCGGTTCACACGGTTCCGTTATCTAAATCTGAGTTCACTGTGCCCTTGTTTGCGGTACAATTGACATCTAACCAATGGTTGAAGGCAATTGAGTTCTGCCTTTCAGTTGTTCAGTGTGCACGGGTTATGTGCCGGTTGTTTATGGCGCACACACCGACACGTTCACACCAGGAGCAGGATTACACCGGAACGTACCGACAATGGCCGCACTTTCTGTGGCGAGCACTCTTGAAGTTTGAAGTGCGTTGTTTTCCCTATGGCTCTCCAGTCCAGACTCCGCGCGCTCTGGCGTTAAAATGGTTCACGGTCCAGCACATTCTGTAAATATATTCATTCCCATTTTTTTTTCCTAATCATATTTAAATTATGTCAGAAGACACCCAAAGTTGCGACCCCTCCGGTTGCGAACCAGGCCCATTGCCACAGCTTTGGTTTTACGTGAAGAAAAATCGGAAAAACAACTCGCGCCACGCACTTGTGAAGTACACCAGCAACCAAAAAAACCCGGGCACTTTTGTGTTGGTAGCGAGTTGCGAATGGCGGACCCGTTTGGTGTGTGCGGTGGCCGAGCCAGAGTTAGGAGCCTTTGATCCACGGACGATCCACGTGGCGTGCGTTGCGTGTTGGAGCATGCCAAACGAAACGATGCCTCAGGAGAGCGGCTAGACACGACGCCGCAACGGAAGTCGATTGTTGGCGGAACGACGCAGCTCGCAACACCCTGCGAAAATAAACGAAAAAAAACGAAACGTTGCCCAGTTTAGGGAACTGCCGCCTAGCGGAAGCCATAAACAAAAACGAGTGTGGCCACAATTGTTCGGGTGCAACCGAATGGTTTCTCTATCCGTTTTGTAGCTTCCTGTCGGACGACGGCGTGTCCCAAGGACTCGGTGCGTGGTCGTAGCCCGAATGGAAACGCATCGGACTCGTCTGGTGTTTCGAAGATGACGCTTCTTTCTGCCTTTGCCGATGCAATTCGTTTTTTTTTGCACAGCCGGCTAGAGAACAGGAGTATTTTTCACAATCGAGTAGGCTTTACGTCGCTCGAGTAGGCTGTGGTTTTCTGCTCCGCTCTTCGAGGTTAGCTCCTTTTTCATAGCTTCGCAATTGTCGCTGTTTCCTTGGCTCATATAATAATGGATACTGAAGATCAGAAATTTGAAAAGAAACTGCTCGAAAGTGCTCGAACACGTATTTTGTCAGACGCAAAGTGTGTCCCAAACGGGAAGATCAAATGCTAAGGTATGTCCATCAAATCCAATTTAGCATCCTTCGCCAAGGTGTCTTGGTCTCTGCACCCTGAGTGTTCTTTTTACCAATCCCTTGGTCCGGTCCAAATCAGATCGGAAAAGAAAAAAAATGTAGACTTTAATTGGCAAAGGTTCGCTCGGTGCTTAGCTAGGTACCTTAACCCCTCACAACGCCGGTAGAGGTTGCGGTCGGCAATTTGTGTTCTGTGTGTTCTTGAATTGCCCTTGACGAAGTATGCGGCGATGGTGTCGAATTTCGAACACACTCAATGCTGTCTCCACATACTGCGTCAGTGTGTGCGTGTCCAGATGCCGGATCAGTCCCGGTTCGCTACACTTCATTAGCTCCTTTTTTGCCACCTCCTCCACCGTGTGCCGTCCACCAGCAGGCAGGGCCATGGTTTCGGTAGGGGTTGGCAGCGCTCCGTGCCTTGACCTAGACCTCTTCAATCCTCTTCCTGATTCGAGGGGGGAGCCGTGGAAAGGCAGCAAAGAGGAACAGGAGGATCCACACAATGGAATCCTTTCACTTTCCGGGTTTCGTCGAAAGCGTCACGCAGGCAGAGGCCGCCTGCGAACCGGGCCTTAATTGGCCTCTTAATTAATGATGTCGCTGTGCGTTCCTTACCTGGTCCCTTGCGTTCGGTTGCATCAAAGGTAATTCGCCATAAGACACGTCGTCCCAAGTCGTCCCCCAGACCGTCCTCGAATTCTTCCGCACGATCGACTGCAACACTCACGCGCGTACCGTGATTGCATTCAACTGTCAAGTGTGCCGCGAATTGCATACGAAAGAAGGCGGCACACTGATTGGTTCACCGCCCATCCCCCAAACCCCCCGCCTGACGGCGGCCCACGGTGGGCGCACGGAATTCAATCCCTCCGGATTTTGAGCCCTTTGACGCACTGGTTTTATCGGCCCTCTCTGTCGGCCCCTTTCACAGCCGAATCCGGTGTACGCCCGTGTGTATGTGAGCAGCAAAAATCCGTCCTTTGAATGCAGCTCAAATTTCACGATGCATTATGTTGTGGGCCACCACCGACCAACGAAGCGGCGGTCCCGACCCGGCGGAACTCACCAGCCACAGACACAATTCACAATAGTGCCGAAAAACAATGGATGCGCCTTATGGCGGCGGCAGCGGTGTCGGCGGGGTTTATGTTGTTTTCCGTTTCTACGAGCTACTCCTTTTTGGGCCGGCAACGGTTCGGGGGGGGTTTAGGGTTGAGCCAAAGACCGCCGACGTCTTTGCCGGCGACGGTTCCGTATGGACGGATTTTTTCCCCCTTGCTTGGTGGTGTTTATTAATTTGTTGTTTTTAACAAACTATGGCCTGTGGAGGGCTTTGGTTCTGCCTGGTGGGCAACTCTTTCTCGCTGTCCTCATTCTTATTATTTTCTCCCTTCCCACCAGGATGCCGGCCGAGGACATCTGGAGGGGCTGGCGTCGGTGTACTGCGAGCTGCTGATGGCCCCGTTCGGTGAGGTCCTTGCGGCACTGGAGGAAGCACGCCAGCGGGCCTGGTCGGAACGGAGCCCCCACAGCTCGTCCGGTGGCGGCGGTGGTGGGCTTATCCGCGGCCACCGGGGAAGCTCCTGCCACGGAGGCCTACCCAACAGTCACAGCCAGCCGATCTACGTGCCCGGCAAGTACTCGGTAAGTATCGCACGGTCACGGCCAGTTAACCCAAGCGAAAGTCAGAACGAGAATAGGATCGTTTGATGTGTGAACAAAATTCTAATTCCTGGAGTTGTATCTAAAATTGCAAGTGACGAACTTGCTTTACGAGACCTCCGGAGGATGATTGACTTGGCTTGGGCTTTGCTCTCTTTATTGAACTAAAGTCAGTTGCTGCGTCTTGGCTAAGTGAAGCCTGAGCAAAACAGATACATGGGGCTGCTGAAATCACTAAACAACAATTGCGGATGTAAACACTACGAACGTAACTGCATGGCGATGGCTGTCAGGATCAACTCTATATAAAAAAATGAATCCTCGAAAAATGGCAGCGCGTGTATAAAACCCCATACAGTTATGTTGGTGATTCTACGATTACTTCAGCAGCTTCATCCATCTATGGCTCAGACTTTACTTTGGCAAAATGAGACAATGATAAGATTGGCATCCATTTTCATGTGGAACCTTTATTTTAACCTTTAAAAAAATTCCTACGACTTCTCCTTCTCTCCTAATTCCTACGATTCCATTCCTAGAACTACGTTGCAACTCGAAAGCCAAGCCAAACAATGTTAAGTTACTCTTCTAAATTTACTTTCTATAAATATCCATATTTTTCAATCAATTAACTGTTAACCTTTCAATATTCTAAACCAAAACCAGTAAGGTCTAACGATTGCAAATTGAAGATTTCCGAGAACCAATTCTTTGAGTCGGTTAACGCGCTGTTTATCAGTTGTTTCCGATGGTCAATGCAATGTGTTGATCAGTAAACTAAAACTTATGCCGTGTCGTAATTTCGTGACGCGTTTATAAGTGTTGGAAGTTGGAATAAAATCGCATTCCACTATCTTCTGCGCAACTACATGACTCGCAGCATTTTTGGCCCGACGGTTCCGCCCGATTCCTGTTTCGACGCGGCTTGGACATCGTCGCATCTCAAGTCAGAACAGTTGGCCGACGGAGTGGTGCCGGCGGAACCTTACCCAATTCTGCCTTTCCCGCGGACTAATGTGTAGCCACTTGCCCCGTAAATAATGCGCCTTAATTGCCGTCTGCCACCCAAATCGAATCGAACTGCTGAGCGCGGTCCGTTTTGGAGCCAGCATCATCCGGACAGTCAGCTGCTTCGAATTCAAACTCGCGCAAATTACCACCAATGATGCGTTCATTTTCTTCGCCATTTTGTGTACGGCTCCTGGGGTTGCATTTCTCTCTCTCTTTCTCTCTCTGCTTCCGCTTGTTTGTTGTAAGCTCTCGTTGCGGTCCTCTGCGTGGGGTCCGCAATGTCAGCCTGCGGACAGCTTGAAGTGCGCGGTTCCCGGTGAGCCGTACAGGCGAATTAGCCGAATGTAAACGCATCCATTTGGGGAAATTGATCGCCTAGCGAGCGCCATCTGCTTCCGTCGCCCTAATGACAAGGCACGATTGGCACGGAATCGCGACCGAGACCGCCGCCGGGAAGGAGGAATGTGGCTGCCAAAAGCAAATAACAGTCCCCCGCGAGAAACTGACCCGACAGGTCCTTCCCGGGGGCTCTCCGGTCGCTGTGTGGCCGTGGAAGACATGAAGAAGATGTTCTTCGCGCTAAAAAGATTACTTTACCGCTGGACGCCACTGTGGGACGGTGACGACCTCGGTCCCCGCTCGCTTCCCGCTTTCCCCTACGCATGGCGCATTCCACGTGGCAAGATTGAAAAGAGAAGAAAGAAAAGACAATCCGAAGAGACACGTTTAATTGTAATAATTAAATTGCAAATTCTGTCCGCGTTCACGTCAAGCTCCGCCTGGGATTATCTCTGCCTTCGACTCGCCCTTCTTACTCCGCCTCCGAAGAGGAGGCAGCGCAAAGGAAGCGTGCGTCTTGCGCAGTCCGTCACTGCGTAGAATCCGTTCCGTTTCTTCGTTTCTCGTGTTTTCTCCTGTTTTTCATGCTCGCTTTTCTCGACGTTCCCTTTTCAGCCCTCCAGCTGTTTGTCCGACAAGGAGGAGGACGAAATTTATGGATTCGGCTACGGAGTGTTCGCTCCCAGGGTGGCCCGAACGACCCTCCAATCACATCAACAGCTACAGCAGCAGCAACAACAGCAGCAGCAGCAGCAACAGCCACAGCAGCTCCATCCACAGCAACAGCAGCCCCAACAATCAACAAATTCCACCAACGTACCTGCCAACAGTGCGGCAGCACAGCCAAGGTAACCAATGGCCAAACGAATGGGCCGGGATGTGCCACAATAATTTGGCGGCATGATTGAGATGATATTTGTTAGGATTTTGTTTTCGCTATTTTTTATTAGGTAGATTTTCTGAACATGTTCTGGCATTCACAGTACTTCTTTAAAATGACGAGTTGATTTTTTTTATTTTAAATTTAAATTCTTACTCTACTCATCACCATAAACTTGCTGTAACAATGTATAGGTCTCAGTACATGTTTTATCTAGTTTAAAACAAAATTTAATATTGATTCTTTGTTCCATGTTTAACACACGCCGAAAAACTACTGACACATAAACATGTAAAACTCTTTAATCTGTCATCCATTTGCTTCCAGTTTGGATGCGTTCAAAAGAAGAAGAACCTATCTTTCAAATCATGTTTCTAATTGCTGCAGTTTCTTTCTGGCTGCATTTTATATTATATTTAAAAAAATCTCGTTATTTAAAAGACATAGTGTGTTTTCTTTTTTCCTTCACCCACGTTTGGCTTTACATTTTACATTACACATCGTTCGCGTCACCTTTCAGTTTCATAACTCTGATTACTTGTGGTTTAAACGGAACACAATCGATACACAGTTCGCGTGCCAATCACTGCGATTGTTGCGCATAATCGCTTCACACTAAATGGGGCCCTCCAGCATCAGGCGACCAGTTGACAACAATCGATTCAACACACGACACCAACAACTTACTCACAAGCGGCACACTTTCATTCTTTTGCTACTCTTGTTTGACGACCATTTGTGGGCTCCCAACGTTGGGAGCTCTTAATTGTTTGCTGAAATCCTCGCTGTAGGCCACTCCGCTCATATGGCTGCCACCGATTTATGACACAAACGGTTGAAAAGGGCCAATAGCAGAGAAAAACGCGTGAAAGAATCACACTTTCAACACCACCGTCATCAGTCGAACGGCGAACAGCGCATATCGACGGGTGTGACTTTTGTCCGTTCGGCCACCAAATTTTCGTCACAATTGCTATTCAACATGGCGCCCGCTCCATGTTGGCAGTCGCGTGTTTGCGTGTGTCCGTGGCGCTCATATCGATTATATTGTAATAAATTATTCATATTTCATATTATTATAGATGCATGTTTTATCTCAAACGCCTATGATTGTTTATTGGCGTGCGAGGTCTCCGGCTCGGTTCCGGGGGACCGGTTCGGTCGGGGTCGGTTCGGTTCGGTGTACCCCGTTTATGCTCGGCCGGATGGCAGTCAGCAGCGGGGAAGCCTCAGGGATACCGTGGTGGTGGTGGGCAGAATTTGTTTTATTTCCGCTTTATATTCAGTGGCTGGCGTGGGCGCACGGGTCGGGAACGGTTCGGGCGATAAAAGAAGGATATGTGGCCCGTTGCCACAGCGCACCGTAGGCCATCGCGTATCACTTTGCAATCAATTGCATTTTCATGGCCCCCCTGGCACCGCTTGGGCGTTCAACGGTTGTGTATGCAGGAAGGTGACGGCCATCGGTGAGTGAAAAGGAAGTGGAATTTTCGAGCCATCTTTTCATTAGCAAATGGCCGAAAAAGCAGACAAGGTATGATCATTTATTTCACCGGTGTCACCGGGCGGAGCGGGGGCACATCCTCCGTGTCCTCCGCAACCCCCTTGAAAAACGTGTAGCCTGTGGCACCCATTAGGGGTCCCTTTTTGTATATTCAATTATGCAGCGGGTAGCCCCCGTGAAACGAACCGATATGATGTCCTGCGTGTCCGGCGGACCACGGGCCGCCGTCTAGATGCCAGGAGAGAGGAACGTGGTGGTCCGAACGTGATGACAGTGGGCTAATCGGAATATGCACAAACATTCGATCTTCTTAACAACCGACCCGGTGGTGCCGCAGGTTGCGCCGGAATCAAATGTATGATTAGCGCCACGTTCCCGAATCGACACACACACATGCATGCACACTCTCGTATGCCATGAAAGTTGCCGTAAAGATGGGCCAAACAATCGAATTTTGCACCGTTCATCGCATAATTTAATGGCGCGCAACACCGACGGGAAATAAATTTACAATCATGCCGTCGACGCTTTAGAGCAACAACGAGCCTTTCGGAGCAGGGCGAAATATCGCCAATTGTGTCGATTGTGTCGATTCGTGTCCTGTTTTTAATTGAATATAACTTTTACTGTCAGCACGGCGAATGGGCTATTTAAATAGGGAATTTGATTATGTAAGTTTAAACCTTTTCTAAACGAATGTTAAAGGCACATTTGTTGTTCAGTGTGTTTGAAAACATTTTTCAATTCTTTCTTTTATATATCCGGGTTGTTTTCTTGCTTAAGAGTGAGTTATTCAATTTAATTAGCACAGTATTTCCATTAATTTCATTCATTTATCTCTTATCCGTCGAGCCTTGCTGGCGAACAGGGAATGGAAAGTGGCTCTTGTATCGGAACAATTTGTTTGCCATTATTTGAAACCAACTAATTGCCCCAACACTTGACAGCTCGCATTGATCGGATTGTGCTTATTTTCTTTTCTGTTTTCCTTTTTCAGCTGTCTCAGCCCACGTTCAGCATACTTCTACGAATTTCCACCAACGGGTAAGTGTCCTCTTGAGTGTGCCTTCCCACTGTCAATCATCCGCGGACTGCTGCACGGCTCCGGACGAAAGGTGTACCGGCGGCGGCGGCGGCGGTGGCCCCCGTTCGGCGCGGTGCGCATTCACTTAGCCACTTTATTCCCCATTAGCGTGCCAGAGGTCGCCATCGGGAGCCATCGGTTGTCTAATTTAACGCCAAATAAATCATCGCTTCCGCGGCACACAACAAAAACGCCATAATAATTGAGATAAATTATCCAAAAACCCCCGGCCACGGCAGCATCGACATCGGGTCGCGTCGCGGCGAAAGTGGCCGCTTCGCATCGAGCGAAACGGACACAAAATATGCACGCAGGAGCCGAGACATCGGTGTGAAAGAGCACACGGTGACGCGGTAGCGGCAGCAGCGAATCATCCGTGAAATGTTTATGGTCGGCACGGACACTCCCGGCCACACGGCCGACCGGAGCACATAATCATCGGATTACGGTGGCGGCGGACACTTCGGTTGTTGTGACCGTTGTTTTTATTCGTTCGACGCTGCCAGCGGCTCATTTCGTTCGTTCGCGTCCAACGACCTACGCAAAGTATATTTTCATATTTCACCGAGCTCTGGCATCCCTTCAGCACTGGCGACCACTTGACTGGCGGCCGATGATGAGTAGGCGATGGCCAGAACCAGCTTACCCCAGGCTGCCACTTTCGGCCGCACTTACGATCTGCGGGCTGTGGCTCTCAGCAAACTCTCAACCTTAGACTCAAACTCGTTTCACTGTTTCGCCTCTTTTCAGACGGTCGGGAGACGAGCAAAAAGCGGACAACCCTGGCGAGGCTCCTGAGAGGATTAAAGACTGTTAATAGGCGTGATAGATCGAATCAAAATACCAGCGGCGGCACTGCGACCCAGTCCAGGGTAGGTATACACTCTCAACACTCACTCCGCTGCAGACCACCTTTCCGTTGTATTTGCTTTGCTTTGCCCGTTGTAGGAGGAGTAATCGTGGGGCCGGAGGCCTGACGCATCAACGGCCGGATGCGACCACTACATTAAAAAAGCGAGTCCGCTCGAAGCGCCTGCCTGCTCACACATCTCCCCCTGGAAAGATGTTATCGATTTTTGCTCTGTTTGCCGAACGCATCACGGTGCAAGGTTGTTGCAGGCCGTCGGCCGTGCGTTCTGTGCCATTCTCGGATGTCCCCTCGCCACGAAGGTTAAGTGGGTGGTACGCACGGTGCGCGACACTATCGCACACTTTCGCCACACGAACACCACGGGCGACGACGACGACAACGGGAGCGTCTGAACTCACACATGCATTAGTAATAATTGCTATCTGTTCATCGCGACAGGACACGCACGTCCCCTACGCTGACGTAAAATTGTGCCCCGTCTGTAAATGTGGTGGAGGTCGGCTGACAAAAAGACTGAAGCTGTCGATCCGCTACCCTTGAGACGTAGTGCCGGTGTGTGTTCCGTCGGTTTCTTCGCCGGTGTGGGCTTCCGGTACCCGCCGGAGCTGGTTCCCGTTGCCCCCCGGGGCCCCAATTACTCCGGGGACCTCCGAGCAGGGCAGGTGCTGCAAGTGGCGTTCGACACATTCCGTCCCAGACACGGGAGAGCCCTCTCGGGAGAGAGGGAGACAGTGATCCGTGCACCGCACGCTGAGTAAGCACTCGTTCAAGTGTACGCCTCAAGTGCATTCCCGCTTTGTTGTGCACCAGACGATGTGCAACAACTTCAGCACGTATCATGTCACATTAGGGGAGTCTTATCTGCTCGCGTCCTGCGTTGTTGCATCGCAGCCGAACACTTCTGAAGGTGCACGGTTTCAGGTTTTAATTGCGCTTTGTTTCCGCGTTCCCGCGTGGTTGCTTGTGACGCGCATCCTTGTGGGGACTTGTGGGGACCACGGCTGCGGTACGTTGTGAATCCGGGCACCCGCTCCAGGAGACCAGGATGTTTCGTTGCTCTTGTCGTTGCAGAAAGGAAGTGCTGAGTAGACGGTTTCCGCGTGTCTGCCGCGCAGTGAAAGCTGCGAAGTAGCGTCGGTAGAAAGTAAAAGGAAGTTCCGCCTTACGACAAGTACGTCGTCGGCTCTGGGTAACCTTTAAATTTGTGGTACACATTGTTGTGTAGTGTGTTGGAAAACCGAGCCCCTTGAACTGCAGCAATGCAGGCGCTCCATCACCACCACCAGCAAACATGCGGTGGCCATCGTACAAAGGCTTTAAACACGCGGAAGGCACCATTTTCGCGAAAGGTGCAATGCCAGATTCCAACCGGGGCCAGGTGTAGAATTTTAATTATGTTTTGTGGTCGGGGCACGTGGACCCGGCCTCGCCATTTCATGCGCCCGCTCGCCGACGCGGACGAATTACGGTTGATGCTGAAGAGAAAGTGTATGCACCGAAGCGCTGTACTACCTTCCGCTCTTTCTCTCTATCGGGCTCTGGTCTTTACGCCAATGTCGTTATGGTGCAAAGTACAAAGAGCGCTTTTTTGCATATAAAGAGCCCGAAAAAATAGACAAAAAATTCACCTTATTAAGATTTCCATCTCGCGAGACACCGTAACGTCGAGGCTTCGCCGTTATTTTACGCACACTGCGCTCTGCGGGATTACACCGTGGGAGGAAGCCCATCAACAAAAGTTCGTCCTTGTTTAGTTCGACCACGCCAAAATGGTGTTTGGAGTGTTGGAGGGATCACGAAATTATGCGTCCCCTGTTGCTGTCAGATAACGCGACGAAACGCCACACCACACCATGCCATACTTGCACACGGCGCTCCCAAGAAACGGCGCCATTCAGCGGCGCTGCCACTTGAATTTGTGTTTTCTTTTTTGGTTTTTGGACTTCAATATACGTTTCGTACATTCTGGCGAGCGCACGAAGCGATAGCAATCATAATTATGAGTTGGCCCTTCACTGGCTTCGCTTTATCCGGACCCCGCCGCCGGTAACACATAACCCTTCAGCCACCGAGGGTGCGGTCGTTCGGACCGCTGAACGACCGGCTGAAGTGTTTGTGTGCCACAGAAGACGCACTACTCTCCCGCGGAACCTCGTACTTTCTCCGCTTCAGGCTGGCGTTCACCGAAAAAAAAAAATCGTAATCATACATCTGTGTGTGTGCCGCCAACAGCGTCACACTCTTGAGCTTTTGGACTCACGTCAATGCGAACGGCACAAGCGCGCCGCCACGCTGCCAGCAGCCGTTGCCGGCAGTGGCCGTTAGTAATATCTGCGCTAGCTGGCAGACAATGCAACAGTCAGCTTCTCACAGCGCGTTGGAAGGGCTTTTTATGATTACGGACCATCGGAGGAGCGAGCAAGGACCTTTTCGGGTTTTAATGATTCACCAGGGGGCTCTTAAAATGTAGTATAAAGCATGGTGCCTTACTCCTCCGAGATGCGGCTGTTGACCTTATGGGGACGAAAAAAAGTAGGTGAATTTCGAGCAAGCGGAGAAAGATGGAGTGCTGGAATAATATCAGCATATTTTTAATTATTCATTCCTTATGGACGCACCGTAGACGAATGGTGGTACCGGGGGACCGTCGGCGACGGGATGTGACATATTTTTTCTGCATTTCCTGCACAATCGTCGTGGCATGAGCTTTGAGTATGCCGCTAATTACGTTACCTCATCTCGTAAGGACTGCCGAAAATGTATGAATGTGCCGTAGGCAATATGTTTTGCGAGCCGTGTGCGCAGGGCCTTTACTAAGATTTTCGTTCATGTCCTGGAGTCGCTTCCATGAGATGATGGTGAGTCAAGAATTTTACCGTTTTGCAGAGACGAAATGAAGAATCTTCCCGTCTGGTGAAAAGCTCAGCTCAGCGGTCGTTGGTTTCTTTATCTCTAGCCCATGGCCCATGGCTGAAGGGTTAAGTTAAGTTTCTCTATGATTGTTTTTCGACGAGACCATAATGGGTGCGCTTGGACGGTTTAGCAACATCATTTGTCACATCGACATGCTCCTTTTGCATTCCGTGACAGGCAGCGGAGCAAAATCTCCGGACGGGCTGTGACGGATGAATGTCTGGCGTAAGTTTTTCTATCATCGTGCCTCTCGATGGAGACGCATGGTGCCTTGTACGTATTGTGTGTTTTCTTCATGGTTTCAACACGGTTCCTGCAGTCAACACGCGTCAACCGACACAGATGGCTGCAGAAAAGATGGTGACTCATCAATGACCCGGTCCGCTGACTTGCGTGTTGCATTATACTGTAATGGCGCGTTCTGTCGATTGTCCTCAAGTGTTTCTTCGCTCTCTGGAAGGGTGTTTGGATGACAGACGACATAATCACAAAACGGTTCCGTCGGACAACGGTGACGTCTGATAGATGTTCTCCAAGTAGACGACAATCTAAGGCTGCTGCTAGACAGCTGTATACGGAAATTCTCTCTACGGATTTATATGATAGGTCTGTGTTTATTAGAGCCATAGTGCCATTTTGTAGATAGTTCAAATAGTGTCGCAGGAGTAGGAATTTCGTAAAGGATTTTGCTCAATACTCCAATCCACGGAATTCCACGAAGAATATTATGTTCTTTGCATACCAAACTAGAGTTTTGACTTACTCTGCCTACGTTTGCATCTCTGGCAAGCTTTCTGCGAAGTCCTGACAGACTCTTGTGGTAAGTCTCTGTCAATTGTAACATACCGATGCAAAGAAACGGTTTATTTGGCTTTGATAGCTCCAGAATCCTTTCTGAATCAACAACAATCCGGTCCATTATTCCATTTGTTGTTTAATGTTCTTATTCAGTTTAACATCTTTAATACCACTAGGATTATATCGAACTCAAGCGGTACTTCATCTGCGAATGAAACAGTTTATGGTTTTTAGTGCTGTTTCTGGAGCGTTATTTTATGTTTTATGGTTTAAATTAAAATCAACGCTCATTTGCAGAACTGCAAACTGCAATTTCGCCGCTGACCAGCAGGTTAAGTTTGAAGTCTAACTCAAAACGTATGAAGCACCTGCACGCTGCTGCAGCAACGGGTACGGAAATAATGAATGTACTGTTTCCATTATTGCTTCCCGGGGTGTGGCCGCGAGTTAAGTGCATGCGACGAAAGTTCGGTCCCCGTGCAAGGACTGCAGCGGAAGTGCATGCAGCAGAAACGTTACGCGACACTCACCCAAAGGTGGGGCAAAGAAAATGAGTAGTGATTTCGTTCGTTCGGCCCTGCGGCTTTTTCGTGACTTTTGATTCACTCGCTAGTCGAAACGAATGACCGGAAACGGTTGGCATTCCGAACCCGACGCCGGGGAAAGACCGACTTTGGGTAGCCCACTTAGGAAGTGTCGGGAGCGCTTTGTTTTTTGTCAAACTTCAGCCAACGCAACGCGACACCCAGGACGCCCTCGGAGCAAGCGAGAGAGCGAGAGAGAGAAAGAAAGAGGGAGAGAGAAAACAAAAATCTTTTAATTTATTATGCAAATTGTTCAACTTTGCAGCTTCGCATGCAGAAGAGGTGATCGTTTCGCGCCGCGTTGACCGCATGGCTTCCCAAAACCGTTTCCGGTGGGGCTATTTCCGTCGCTCCGACTGCACGGTGCCGCCGTTTTTTTTCTTGCACCAGCTTCCCCGTTTCACCATTTCCGGCTCCGGTGTCCGGTGTTTTTTTAAAAATGGCTTAATGTGTTTTCTTTGCCGGGGGTTCCGTTTGGGGGCCACTTTTCGCACTTTCGGCCGAGGGGCTGTTGGCGTGATTTTCCTTGTCCCACCCCCACCTCCTCTTACCATTCGACGCTGTCACGCTCTTTCTCTCTCTTTGGCGCACGCTGATTGCATCTTGTTTTCTTTTCAGTCACAAAACGAAAGACTGAGACAGTTTCAAATGAATGGCGGTGGACCGCAGCCAAGTTTCGAGGAAACCATTCAGAGGGTAAGTATTCGCGCCGCGCCGCGCGAAGTTTAATTTCCATTCAGTGGCCACTGCTGCTGCTGCTACTCCTGCTGCTGCAGCCGCTGCTGCTGTTGCTCCTATTGCCACCGCACTGCGCCCAGTAGAGAACGTCCTGCCGCTGTCCGGTTGATTCCGCTTCGGCTCAGCTTCCGATTTTCCTCCTCCGCGCCACCGCCACCCCCAGCAGCACCATCACCCCGGACCCTGCGCTCCCTCCCGCGCACCGCCCACGCTTTCCGGCTGGGTGAGATTAGTAGAGAAATATTTAAAATTGCTTCAGTTCGCCTCACCGGCCGGTCGCCGCTCGACTCGCGTGTGTACCGCTCGACACGTTTAATTATTTTCCAAGCTTGTTACCTCGTTTCGGAAAATTAAACCCCCGCACCCCCGCCGCCAGCAGCAGCATGATGGTGGCGTGCGACGGGGACAGCGGCAGGTGCGGAAGCGCCTGGGCGACCGGCTACTACTGGCACACATCGCGGAAACGGAAGACGGGCAAGGCACGGACAGCGACGGCGATGGCGATGGCGGCGGCGGCGGCGGAGACGGCGACGTGCCCAGGAGCTGGCGGGTGGACATTGAGCGCGAGACCGGCGGCAGCAAAGAGTGACATCGGCGTGCCACTTCCCTAGGTCGGACCGCCGGTCGGAAAGCGGGCGCAGTCGAAAGGCACTTTAAACTTTTCACCAACTCATTTGTTTTCACGGCATTTACGGTACCTCGTTTCTTCTTTTTCCCCCTCTTTCCTCCCTCCCGCCCGCACTCTTTCCTCCTCGCATCCGGGCGGCACCGCAGCTAAAAATACAGGAAGCGCTGCGGAAGAAGGAAAAATTTCAACGCGAACACGAAGAGGTAAGTGAGCCCGCCCGCGCGTCCCGACACGATGCTAGTGTGTAACGGCTTTCCAATTTTTCCCATCTTTCCCAACGCCGCTGGCCGACCACGCTGCTGGCGGCCAGCGATGGTTCATTTTGAGTTTCTTCTGTCCCATCTAACTTTATAACTACCACACCCCGACTGCCCCGAATCATCAGAGGCCCCCGCACCGTCATAAGAAATTCAATTCCTTTTGACGTGACAACGGACGCAGCCATTAGTCACCGCCGTGCGGCTTGTACTTTGGATTCGTTTCAAACTCTGCGAGTCGTGAATAAATCTGCACGTCGCAAATATACCCGATCGAACTAATATTTTTGGGCCTGCATTTACTGCCATATTCGGTGGTCCTGTTTAGTCCTGTTTATCGTTCAGAAAAAACACTACTTTCGCATCGTTTGAAGGACTAATGCCATTGTAGCTCTTAGTGAGTCCCACGAAAGTGTGTCGATGTTCGAACGTTGACTGTATTTTGTGCTACTTAAAATACACTTGTAACTTTTACCGCCGACGGTTGCATCTTGAGTTGCTTCGTACGGTTTTCTTTTTGTCGCACGAACTATGATCGTTTTCATCTTACGATCCCCACGATCTGGTGGCGTAAAATTTTGGTGATTAGTTGCCCATGAAACAATGGTGTTATCGTCGAGTAATCAACAAAGTTATTTTCACGAACAATTGGAACAAGGCTCCTGTTGGATTAATTGTGAATTTTCAGTAGCCTACAACCGACAACTTTGTTTATTAACGTCTCTATTTAACGAAAAATGTACCTTTTCAAACTTTGGATGAGGGTTGAGAAGTTATTTTGAATGTCCTGTGTCGAGTGGTTGTGCGACAAAAAATATAAAATTAAAAAAAAAACCCTTCACATATTTACTAACAAGCAAAAGTAATCTCGATGAGGTTGACGAGCTAATAAACGTTACGAATCGTCCTCTTAACGCTCGATACGCGCTCATTTGTACATCAATCGAATCATTAAATTGGAAATTTGAACCGAGTGAAAATGAACCGTTTTCGCCGGAACCACGCGCCCGTCGAAAGCGTATCAATCCACATCAAAGCCGCATAGATGATGATGCCGCATAAAAACTTTTCGCGCAACATTGGAGAGTGGAGCAAAAAAAAAATGAATATCAACAACAACGAAAAACCGCACACCAAAAATGATGGTGTGCGGCGGGGACTGGCAGCTACGGTAGCCAAAAACCCCAACGGACGGTTCTAAAAATCCACAGGATTACATGGCGCAAGCCGGCGGCGTGGACTGGACTTGCTGGCTGGCTTCGACGGCGGTTATGGTGGCTTAATTTTATGCGATTCGTTCCTTTTTTGCTCTCGCTTTTGGGTTTGTGGTGAATGCCAATCCATGAGCTAAATGAAATTTTTATGGATTCAAAATGAACCGCGCTTCGTTTTGGGCCGCCGCACGATGAGCATGATAAAGAGACTAAAGAAAAGTTACTAAAAATGTTGCATTTCGTTTTTGTTTTTATGGTGCTTTTATGGAAGCACCCACCCACATGGCGCACGGAAACTGCACAGTGAAGTCACTCAATGAAGCGCCAATGGCGTGGAGTGTTTATGTACCGGCTTCCGGATTTGTTTGTTTGCGGTAGGGCAAAGTTCCGCAAAGTAAATTTGTAAAATCAATTACAAACTCGATTGTCGATGATTTGGCGCGCGGCTTTAATGCGTTGCGCTAATAGCGTGGGGCTTTGGCCACGCGAGTGCTTAAATATTTGCTTTTAGTTCCCAACACTCGATCAAAGCGTGCTTTGCGTGCAAGGAATCGTGGGGCCAGGTGGTAGTGGTGGTGCGTTAGTTATGACCGCCAGAATTGGAGAATGTCCTTTGCTCTGTTTCCTCTTCATATCCAAAAACACCATCTCTTGAACCCAAACCCACTGTCGCTTGTGCACAAACCAAACCAAACAAGAACAATAACGCTTCATATCTGTTTTCTTTTCTACTTTCGTTTGTTTGTTTGTTTCTCTTCTTTCTTTTTCCTCTTTTTTGCATACATACTAACAAATCAACTAATCGTACACACCGAACGCGCGCCCAACGAAGCGTAACTATTCAAACTCCAACTCACCGTACTGGATTCGCAGTGATCAGCTTTAAGACTGGTGGTGTGCATATGCAACACCCCACGATGACGTTTGTGTTGGCACAAACGACTTCCGGTGGGATGTGGAAGCGAAACGAAGCGCACCTTACCTTTTGCTATTGATGAGTCCGTCGATTCGGAGTCCCCGTTTTCATGCAGCAAATCAAAACCCGTTTTTAATAGGATAATCGCGTCGGAATGTCAATGCATTGTTGTAACGTAATATAACTGCTAGGTAATCGCGTCGGTAACACATACTCTCTGTAGGGCTAAGGTCTGCGTTCCAGCCACGATTTCGTGTTTGTGTCGTATCTTTATCGGTAGCCTAAGAAACTAACGCCATAGATGGCATAGGAAACCCCAATGGCAGATAGTATCAAAGCACTGTTTTTCTTCCTTTTTCCAAATTTTGAAACTGTTAAAAGGAACACACATTCCATCAAGATTGGCGCATACATCTTACCATACTGCTCTACTGTTCAGGATGCAACGATCGTGATTTGTTGTCGTTTTTATGCAGCAAACAAAAAACTGTGTTTTTATGAATGTCGTGTGTAGTGAATCACAGCGCCGTAATTCAGCATGTTTCGGTACGAAGTAGGAAGATTGGAGCCCAGGTTCAGCGAGCGCTCGGTGGTAGCCAAAGCCTTCTTAGGTGTCCTGTTACATGATTGTGTTGAATGAAATATACAACCAGTAAACCAGTGTCATCACAGCAAGCCATTAGTCATGCCGCTTCCGAACTCATTCACTTTCGCCCCTAACCCTGGTTCTCACTGGCAGCAAGAAGTATCCGCCATTCGCGCATGGCGTACGTCCTATTGGCCAATTTCATTCCCTGTCGGTTCGACGACTCCTGGAACCTTTTCCCAGGAAATAAATTTAAAAAAAAAACGTTTTGCGCGTTTTGTGGCGATTGCTCCTGCCAGCGAGGGCCCCGAGTAAGTAGCACTCGCCGTTGTGGTCCTTGCTTATGCTTCTGTGGCCCCACCAAAAACTAGCGTGTTGTGCCGTGGACGAACCGTCAACGCGTCACCACACTCTCTCCCGAGGATCAAACACAGCTTGTCGCGATTGCCACGGTAAATCCTTTCACGGGGTTGCCCCGAACCATGTACTCTAACCTTCACCACGAACCACCACCACCATATCTTACTAGCATGCTTGGTTTGCCCGCGGCCGCCCACGGCCAGCCGGCACACTGGTGAACTTATCCTTGTTGCCTGTGGCGCCTCGTTTCGTGTATGCAATTTACCGCCCGAGATTATTTCTTCACAGTTTTACATGCCCCGGGTTTCCCCGGGTTGTTGGCTGCTGGCCGCTAGTCGGCTCGGTCGGTAGTCGACTGTAGGACGGTTATGTGTGTGTGCTTGTGTGTCCGTCGCCCGGAATGCGCCCCGAATGTGCCCCCCCGCATTCGACCCACTGTCCCGCCAACTTGCTTGCGCTCGATGAAAAGTAATGCCCCGTCCGTCGTTCCATTAGCGCTTACCGAAGCGCTTTCCGCGAGTCCTAGGTCCTAGGCTTCCGTAGGTCGATTCAACTTCATCCTGCCCCTCATCCTGTGTATGTGTGTAAAGTACGTTGCCCCAGTTAGTGCAAATAGGAAAGATCAATTTAGGGTTATGGTAGTTCACCGTCCCCGTGACCACGAAGACCATCCACATTCCCCAGCATATATCCCAGTTCCCAGGGAGCGCGCACACATCCTCTCTGCCTGCCTGCCTTCCTGCATGCCCTGTGTAAGTTGGATGATAGAATCCGTCCTTGCTTTGCTTCTTCTTTTCGCATTTAATCTCTGGCTTGCCTTCTACTGTCCGGCCTTTCCACCACAGACCTCAGAGTTTACATCCACCATTTTGACGGCACCACTTTCACTCGGGCCAAAGGGGATATTCCGGTGGTTCGCCGGATTTGATCTCATAATGAAATTTTATTAGATTCCATATTCCTTCGCGCCACCACACGCTTTATGGATGAAGCACGTGGCAGAGCGGATCGTCCTTCGGACTCCGTTCACTACGGCCGGGGCCGTGTATTTATGCTGCGGCACATCGGCTCTCGTTGACCGTATCTACGGTGTGCTCTTTGCGTTATGCGTGACCTCATATACGCACGGCAGGATAGTTCCCGCGCCCGCGGCAGTTTTTCGGTTTAATGGAAAAGAAAGCTTTACGTTTGAAATTTTCATCCCACATGGCGTGTCAGGTCATACTTGCCAAACTCCATTTCGCTTGCGATTTCGCGGCTAGGCAGCTTAGGGCTCTAGTACAAAAACAAACGGCGGCAGGCGAAGTCGCCCGATCGGATCCGCTTTGTGGTCTGCACTGAACATTGATGAAGGGGTTTGTGAGCTCCCCGAAATGTGCGCAACTTAAATTCAGATGTTATCGATGAAACTCAAACACTTTTGGACCCTTTTTTTGCTAAAAAAGCGAACAAAATTCGCTGGCAACCTTCCCTCCAAACCGTCAAACAGGGCAAAGTATTCTCGCCATCACAGCAGAACGCGCGCAACTCGGGATGAAATATATTTGGGGACCATAAAAATGTAGACCGCAAATGATTCGCAGCAGCAGCAGCAGCCGAGTCAAGCACCTTACTCAGCACCATTCTCCGGACAAATTGATTGGCCGATAATTGAAAGTAAACCTCAGTCTGCGTCACGCGGTCCCGTGTCCACCGGTGTCCTGTGGATATGCGAGGGCGTGGGTCAGCGTAGCAGATTTGATTACGGGCGCCCACACTTTGGCCCCGGGCTGCTCGTTCGATGGTTTTTTTTTCTTCTTCCTCCGATCCAACCGGAGACGGCACGTGCGGAGCCGGCTTCTGCAGTGCGAAAAGACGGATAGGTGAGCATAACACGGCCGACCCGAACCCGTTCCGCCCGTAGCGTCCGAGCGTCTGCCCTCCCGTGTCGCACTGTGCAAACATAGAACGTAAAACGTGCTGATAACTGCACCAAAGTCAACCGCATTAAATCACGCTAGGATTGAATTAATCTCCCGGGGGTCGTAAACGGAATGGGCAACGGGGTCGGATCGGAACGGGAACGTCTGCTGGTTTCCTTCGGAGAGAAGGCTTGCCGAAGCAACTAGTCGGCCCCGGTCGTCACGCCAAGCCAAGGTTGTCGCGGCGGTCGAACACCTTCATTTGTCGCGCCAGAGCCCCGGAGTAGCTAAGCCGTGTAAATGTTTGGAAATTATTTATGGAAAGTGTAAAAACCGAAAATATCTACAATGAGGTGGTAATCATGGACGTCGCGCGGAATGGACGCTCTCGCCCACAACCTGGCACACCGGGCCAACTGGAGTGCCCAGTGAATTGGTGTGTTGCCAGATTGGTCTGCCCAAAGTAGGGCTGCCGAACAGATAAACCTACCGAGTGTAAGGGTGGCTCAGAAAAAAAGAGAGACTCAACACAGAGCAACATGATTTACGGGCACCAGGCGGCAATTTTTCCTGGCCCTGCCCGCGCTCCGTGTTACATTTGTTCTAACCGTCGCAGTGAGTCGTGGAGATTAAGTAGGAAGGCCACGGTCCTGTGGTGAGCTGTAAATTTGGGCGCCCGCTCTGGTCTAGGGCACGGACCGGTTTTTATAGCTCCGGCTCGAATAATTAGGTTTGGTCCCCCTGGCGGGCCTGCGCTCGCTCGCCTTGGCCAAACTCCCCGGGTACCCGGGAAGAACTGCACCGTGGAGAGTCGGTCCCCCGGGTGACACCGGGGGCCGGTTGCTGACCGTGTTTACCTTTTTGGTCTGGTGGACTAGTCGCCGTGTTTCGGCGAACCGACGGCGAATGGGGCCTGTGGCGTCCGGGAAAACGTTGCACCTGAGGATTCACGATGTAACGACTGCAACACGCACATTTTATAGCACCCGGCCCACGGGATGGGACCGAGCAGGGGGGGCCGTGGCGAAAAGTTTCCAAGGGTCAAACTCATCGGTAGGAGTGGCAACAGCAGCCCCGGTGCTGGCCTAAAAGGGATGGCGCGCTGGCGTGAAAGTTTAGTAACCTTTTCGACGTTCGCCCCGGCACTCCTGCCACCGGAGACGCAGGTGCCTTTTGGGAAGCCATCTTTCATCCGGGGCGGAATATGAATTAGGGCATTATGGTTTACAAATTACTTGTCCGCTGTTCTGCGGGATGCAAGTTTTTCAATCAACGCGCGCTGTGCGAGGGTCGTTTTGGCCTTCGTTTTTTTTTTGGTGGTGCAAATTTCCATTAAAGTAACCATGTCGACACCAATTCTGATGTATCAAAACGGACGGCGGGAGCTACCGAAAAAGAACAGGCAGCTTGCTGGGTTGATTTTGAACGGATTTCATTTTAGTCTAGATGTCCACTAATTTCGTAGACACTTTTCGAGCTCGTAGAGCAGATGATTTCTAGCACCAGCCCACTCTGATCAAAGCTGCTGCTCCGAAAGTGATTGTCAAAAGGGTTCCCTGTTGGCAGTTGACAGATGGCACATTGAGCACAATGCAAGTGGTTCACTTTCAACCATAGCAGAGAGATCGAAGGAAAGCAGTTGAGTGCTGTATCCAGCGTCTCTACAAGTGTTTGATCTTCACTCATAAAAGATACTAGATAAACCGCTCGGATTCGGCACTCGGCGAGTGTGCGTTCGTCCTCTGATTGAAGCGCCCATCACCACCACCGTCATGCTGACAGCCGGCGCCAAATCAATCATCGGCCCGACGAAAGCACGAGCTTCTTGTGGTTGAAAGAGCCAGGCTGTAAACCATTTCACGAATGAGGCTCTCCCGAACATTGCCGGCGTTGATGAAATTCCAGCAACGTTCTTCCGGCGGCAGCCATCACTTGTCGGCACTACAGCTTTGCGCCAGATCACCAGGAAAAGGACCGGGAGGACTACTAATATCTCCAAACAACCGTTGTAGAAGGAGCCACTCGAAGGTGGTGGTTTCGGGGCGCGTAGCTTAGGAATCCACAAAATGATGAAGGCAACTTGATTGGGCCTAATTTATCCGTTATTACACCGTGCCCGTCATTATTGCGCCTGCAAGTTAGGCTCTCCGCCATACATGACACGTACATCGTGCCAACATTCGGGAGCGGGAGCCGAAGTTTGTCGGAAGTTGCGTGGCCCTGGAGCTCCCCCGAGGAGCTGAGTGGTGTGTTTGGGAATCAATCAAATCACGCGCCCTGGCAGAGCAGACGGAAGGAAGTGGTGCGTGCGCCGGAGATAGAGTCTTCCTTTTTAGGCCGCCACGCCGCCAAAGAAGTGGCAGTGGCGCAGCAACGCGTTCAGTGATTGATTAACTTGCGAATTAGTGGCATAATTCCCGACACGTAAAGTCTCACCGTGCGCGGGCGGCGGAGTGAGTTAGAATAGTTTTGCTTGCGGCATGCGTTATCCTGCACCCAGTTTGCCTTCCGACCATCTTTCTCTCTCTTTCTGTCGTCGGGAATCCAGCAGAATCCTGCTCCCAGCACACTCCCACACAGCATCACAGCAATCACTTACACAGCAACACTGGCTTAGATCCGGACGTAGACCACACACCACCCTATGCTCCTATGGAGGGTTCATTAGCCTCCGGTGGGGCGGCTGGAGGGCGGTAGGTTGTAGCCTTCAAATTGGCTTCAATCGGTTCCCCATGTCCCCCTCCACCGGAGGGACCCGTGTTTGAATCGTCGCTCTCTCTAACCTGCCTGTCTGTACCTGCTCTCGTTCCAGATACTTCGAGACATACGGCAGGGTCTGCTACAGCTCAGCAGGGACTCTCGAGGTAAGCAGAGGAGGGACCCTTGCAGATAATGTCACCGTGAACCAGGGGGGAGTGGATAGGCGACGACAGCGGGGACGACCATCGGTACCAGGAGTGGGCCCGCGCTGCTCGCCAGGAATTGGCTGATTGCATCCAATCAAACCGATCACTCCTTGGAGATTCATCAAACGGCGTCCACCATTCGGAGTCGGGGACGGCCGACGGAACAGGGGGCCGGACTCCTAATCCTGTTACGGGCTCCGGCTCAGCCCAAAGTTCATTATGCCGTTTTGCAGTGTGCAGTGAATCTAATTTCTTGGCTGGCGCTCCGAACCGTCGGCGGCTTCCGCAAACCGATGGCATGATGGTTTCTGATTGTTTGTCTTCTTTTTTGCGGCTCCCCCTCTTCTTGGCGGTGTGGCAAGGACACGTGTATGAGGCATCCTCCCGTGGGACACCGAGTTTTGGGCAGACACCGGCACCGGGGAAGTGTTTGACGGTTGCGAAAATGAGCTTGGTACAAAAGAAAGCAAATTGGATTCGGTGTTCTGCCTTTTTCCGGGTACCATTGCGTCACCCTTCGTAAGGAAATTGCTGGCTTCAATATTTGTGCATCATCGGATGCAATCAGGAATTGTTGATATCCGGCAGCAATCATGCGCTGTCTCGGTTTGCTTCTTCCGTCCGGAGGCCAATGCCAATGCATCGAACTCAGGCAGTCAGTCGGTTGGGGCGCCCCAGCAAACGCCGAGCTTGACAGTTGCTTCTTGGGGGACGGTCCGATCCGATTGTTGCACTCGGGTAGCTAATTTAGTTTGCCACCGATCATCTCTTTTTCTTGCAGACGACACGTACATGTACGACGATGCGGTCACCGGAGTGCTGCGTATGCCGCACCAGGGCCACTGGTACGACGAGCCACCGTACGAGAGCGATCCGGACGACTTTCTGATGTCGGGCATGCGGCAGATCGGTGCCGGGTACGCCGGCGACGGTGGCGGAGGACCTAGTGCAACGATACAGGTGAGCCATTTTTCTGCGCAATCCTTATGAGGTATTGTCAAGATAGGACCTCCTGCAATCCCAAAATATTGGTTCAAGTCCTTTTACCTGTCCCTCTATGAAGCACGCCAAAAACTCGTCTTTCCGCAGTTTTCGGGCCGAGGATTAATTGAATATTGCTCTCTCCATTCACAGGGTGGTCGCGTATGCTACAGTTCAAATGGGCGCGAAGGCCAGAGTGTGATATCGTTGCGGTCCGCGGGTGATATTTCGATACCGCAGCGAGGTCCGCGCCGAGGACTGATCGTACCGCAGCAACCACCTAACCCACCGACCATCATCCCGCTGAAGCACGCCCGGTAAGCATGGTGTATGGAACGGTTGCGCTTGTGACGAACCTGTCCCGGTCGCGGGGAGCCGTAAATCGATTAAGTTCATTATATGATTTAAAGAACGCGACTCCGGCCGCCGGCAGAAACACACCCCGCCGCCAGTGGCCACGCGGAGGTGGCTGGTGGTGGCCGGTAATTATAATTTTACTCTAAATTTAATCAATCCAAACTCGACGCCGTCCAATTAAAACTTTGCCGGCGCTTGGAGCCAGCGTCCGTAACTCTCTCGTGCCGCCGAAAAACCCATCAGAGATTATCATCAGCCGTCAGATGGGGAGAAGGGGGGAGAATGAGAAGCGAGCTTTGATTAACTTCAAATTTAATGTACGTTCGCCTCTCATCACCATCGTCATCATCGTCAGCAACGTCACCGCAGATGGTTCCAATAGGGTGTCTAGCCTTTCGATTTCGATACCACCGACTGCTAATGCTAATACATTTTCCCGTTTATTCTTTCTCTTCTTCTCTCTCTGTATGTCTCGGTCTCGGATCCTGAACTTCAACCCTCTATGGCGGTGATGCAGATCGCACGATCGGGAAAGTGGCGATTATGCCGGCTCGATATCGGATCTGCATAGCGTTACCTCCCGGTTGAGTCAGGTGTCGGTAAGTAGTGCTTAATCGGAACCGCCTATCCTATCCACCAACTAAGAATCACTTGACCGGCAGAGGGCCTGGGTGCTTGATGCGCCATCAGCCAGCAGCCTATCTTCACTCAATGGCCAAATGGGCGAAATTAAGTTCGGCACCGTGCCTTGCTGTAAATTAAAACAATTTATCGTTGCTGATAGAAAATTGCCGTGGCGCTCGATTGCGGCCACAATGAATGCAAGGATCTAGATTTCGATCCGATGTAGACAAATCGCAGAAAGTTTTCACTATCAATGTTCGTGTGGCCCTTACTATAACTTTTTCTGCACGTTTTTTTGCAAGCTTGTGGCTCTAGCGACATGTTTACTCATAGACTTTAATAAGAATCACCTAAAGTCTGCTTTGTGTTCCAAGCTGCATGTATCAGTTTGGCAAATAAAGTACCAAGTAGAGCACTGTTTTACGGTCATGCATTAGAATTACTTAACTTTCCGATCCTTTGCAAGATGTTTAATCTGCCCATTACTCGATAACGGTCGGATCCAGGGCATGAAAATGTACGCGAGTCAAGATCGGAAGCGGGACCCAAGCCACTTGCGCTCAGCTGGGTGGACATCGCGTTTCCATAATATTTTGCTACCGGCCTAGCACCCGCATTACAGACCGCGATGTAATAAACTTACCGGGCAGCCGTAATAGAAAAAAATGGCTTCATCTACTCAAGACGATCCTTGTGCTGGCGGTGAATTAAAAGCAAAAAAAAAAAACGACCACATTGAGTCCTCAACGCTCGGTCCGGTATACAGCAGCGCGCAATAAGGATAATTTTCATTCTCGCTTCCAAAGCCCGCACTGTATCTCGTCATCTTCATCGGATGCTTTTATTGTTCTTATCAACTTAATAAACGTTATCATTATCCGGCGGGAAATGAAAAGGTTTTCCACGGGTCTCGTACCCCCGGGGGTTGCGCGCGCGCGCAGTGTCTGTGTGAATGTCGATTACCCCAGGGAAGGAAGGAATTACCGACGGGATCGGTAACGCTCCTGATTACTGCACTGGAGGCCACTGCCAAAAACGGGACGCCACCGCAACGAGAAGTAAGAAAATATAAACCTCTTCATCCCGGCAGTGCTACTTCTCGGCGTATTGAGATTAAAATTTGCCAGTTCCGCCGGCGGTTGGCGACACGGTACCATTGCATAACCAACAATCGTAAACGAAGAAATTAAACCACTTCCTAGAGATTGATTACGCGACGTATTTGTCAACCACTTGCCTCTGGGATATTGTTGATAAAATACTATCATCCAGCATCCTGTAATTATGAAGTTAGCGCTCCGAATAACAGTGAAAATGTGGCCACAAGAGAGAACTGAAGCACTTTACAGCCCTGTCAAATACCAACAGTAACGCCGTTACTGGCGAGAGATGTAGATTTAACATTTTCCATTTTTTGTAGTATCGTTGAAGCGGCCCAAGCTATCTTTTTAGCATCATGCGCATGTAAAACACACCGTTCAGCTACTTTATTTTCATTTACCGAAAGAAAAAACAATAATGCAATAATCTCCTGTTCTCTGGCAAAGGACGTACTTTCAGTCAATTTGGCCGGCACGGAAAATGCTGCAAAATTAGTCCGGTTCGTGTAAAAGTTTGGCTGTGGCCCACGTTGAGCTGCTCAGGGGATAAGCACCAATGAGCAGCGGCAGCGAATACATTAACGCTGGTGAAAATGGTGAAGATTGTACGTGAGATGAACCCTAAGCGGCGCCGGGCGACCTCACGGATTGGCACTAGACAAAAGAGGGCTTTCTTACCCGGTGCGACCGGAGGCCAGATGGGAGCATAATGTGGTGCAGCGCGGCCAAGAGTGATGGGCTCGCGTTGGGCAGGGGATTATCGTCCCCGAATGGGGCGCGCTACTCGCATTTATCATCATTTGGCCAACCCAAACCCCTGGGAGACCCCCAAGTGGAATGGCCGCGCGACACTATATCGGCAGAGTCATTTGCGGGCTCTCCCAAGCGGGCTTTACAACGATGTTAACGATTTTTCTCGTGAGTAATCTCTCATTTGTCTGCGGTCTCGTTTCGTTCGCTTGCAGATTGGGACGAATAATTGCACCGCCCGCTATCGAACGCTCAGTGCCGGTCTGGGCGACGAGTCGCCCTCACCGTCCCCGACGCCATCGTCCGAGTACGACGACATCCTGCAGGCGAACGCACTGCAGCTACAGAAGCATCTGCACCATCAGCAGCAGCTGAAGCTGGGCGACGCACAGTCGTCGGCCGGCGGCGGTGTGGGGCCGTCCGGACACGGCAGTGCGACATCCGCCGTGGCGTCCGGTAGCATGGCGGGACACGCATCCGGCGCCATGCTGCTGGCGGCGAGCGGAACCCTAAGTGGTAATGGCGTCGGTGGTAGCATGACACTTGCATCCGGCGGCGCATCCGGCGGCAATCTGCCAGCGAGCCTCGTCAACGGTGGCACCGGCGGTAGCGGTAACATCGCGGGTGCCATCGGCGGAGGAGCAGCAGGAGGAGCGGGCAGCTTCCCGACGGACATAAGCAGTGGTACTACGAGCACGAGCAACACCACCAACAGTAGCAGCAGCGCCAGCAGCAACAACAGCACCAGTACAAAGAACACAGTCAACAATCTCAAAAGCCTGAAGGCTGCCAAAAATCGAAACAATCTCACATCGTCGCTGACGGCGGCCTCGGCCGTCGGCGCTGCGACCTCGCACAACAGTAAAAATTTTAGCATAAGCCAACAAATAGCTTTAGTACATCACGTAAGTTCACCATTCGGCCAAATGTTCCCTTCCGAATTTCCCCAAACTGACGTGATTCTCATTCGTTCGAAGCTTTCGAAAAGCTTCCTTGTTTAGCATTCGTTAAGCTAATACTGTTTGCATTGTTTCTATCGACAGCCAAACGACGCTCGTACATCACCAAAGGATCACCTGCTGTACGGTGGCAAGGACCGTAGCAATCGTGACTACAGTAACTGTTTAGATAGCATCAGTGATCAAACTTTCCAACATTCGGCCAGTTCGGTCGAAAGCCTACCGAGCGCTTCCGGTTCGAGTGAGTATACCGCAATTGATCGACAGCTGGGAAAATAGTATACTAATTGGCCTTCGATGGCTCTGCGCGCTTCTCGCTTCTTTCAGGCACACAGGCCCTGGTGCGTCCCGGCAGTCCGCACAGTTCCCTGTCGGCCGAAGATCGCGCCACGATGATACCGATCTGCAGGGCGATCGCCCTCGTAGATAGCTGTCCCAGCCCGTTCGATAAGGAGGCTCTTAGGTTCAAGGTAACTATAGCGCGTTGAAACCCGCCATTAGCCGATGCACACACGACCGTGCATTAATCCCGTGTTTCCTTCCACTAAAATCAGAAAGGCGACATCATAGACGTGCTCTCGATGAACGCATCGGGCGTTTGGCGGGGCTACGCCAATGGGCGCTTGGGACACTTTAAGTTTATCAGCGTGGAGGTGTTGCCGGATCTACCGACGACCGCGATGAAAGGTTACGGGGGCAAGCTAGTCAGCCGGCACCGTTTGCCTACCAGCTGCCCGACGAGCGTAGAAGAGCTGCTGCTGCGGATAGGTCTGAAGGAGTACACGTCGGTGTTTGTGCTTAATGGGTATGTCTCTCTGTGGGGTTTCGTTTTTCGTAGTGTTCGATGTGATTGAATCGGTTTTGGGTTGTGCGGGGTTACCTTCGTGTTTGGCAGGTACGAAGATCTGGAGCTGTTCAAAGAGCTGGAGCCATCCGATCTGGACTATCTGGGCATCGGTAACACCGAGCATCGGGCGAAGATTTTAGCAGCCGTGCAACTGCTACACGATCTTGATTGTAAGTTGAAAGTGGCCAAACACGTCCGATGGCCGTTGTCGGACGAAGGTCCTTCCGGCGAACCATCGTGATTCTGGGTCACTTCCCAGATCGTTGCTAATGAGGCTGCCTGCCCAATTTGCATGGTTCGTTAATAGCAACATCGGATGGAGATGTGGCCGGTTCGAGCTCGGAGAACGACGAAGGACTCCGCCTGAATCACGTCAACAGCTGCACAGGCGCTGGAGTCGGAATGGGAGGCAGCAGCGGCGGTAGTACGGCGACGTCAACGACGACGAGAGGCGGTGACCACCAAACGTCTCCGTTTGGCCGGCGGCATTTTCCCCGCGATTCCGGCTGCTACGAGGGCTCCCCCGTACCGTCGGCGCAGGGTTCGCACAACAATCCCCAGCATCACTATCTGCTGCACCAGCATCAGTCACAGCAGCAGCAGCACAACAATGGCCACGGTTTGGGTCCGGGGCAGCAACAGGGTATGGGACCACTGATGGCACATCCACACCACCACCATCACCATCATTCCCACTCCGACAACGACACGAACAATCTCGACTCGGTGGTGGCCCAGTGTTCGAACGAGATCCTGAAGCGCGTGGAATCGGCTCGTCGGTTCAACGGTTCCATCACTACCGGTTCGTCGAAAACGATGAATACCCGCGGTGTGGCGAAGAAGGGTGGCCTGCTCGGGGGTGGCAGTGATGGCGGCAGCAGTGGGGCGATGGTCATGATGGGCGGCGGCAGCGTGACTGGTGGCAGTAGCGGTGGAGCGCTTAGCGAAAAGTCCAGCGACTCCGGCGTTAGCAGCAGCAGCCTTTCGTCCGGCCCCGTTAAGGGCAGTGGTGGGCTCTAACGAGTCCGTCCCCCGATGACGGCCATCAGCGAGGACGACGCGGCAGACTTTTGCGGGCTCCAGTGCGGGCTGCACATCGCACGGTAAGTTATGTTGCCGCAGTTGTTAGGGTGAATTGTAAGAATCGCTTCCGGTATTCGGTCTAAACCCGGAGTTACACGGAGTTATGTTTGCATTGGGATTAGTTTTTCCTCTCGAAACCCTTCCATCCTCCACATTGCTGCAAATAGTTTACGCATATTCAAGGATAAACCAGTTCCATTCGGCACACAAACTTATACATCCGACACAAACAAACACACTGCCAAAGGGTAAGGAGATTAGCTAGTACGGAAAAATGTTAACGTGTGAGACGAATGCGATACAGAGCCAGGGATGGTCAGGAGAAGCAGGGATTGTGGGCGTGCTATAGAGCGGGTTCGCTAAAGAACGTAATCGAAAAACTGGAACTGAGACATGGGTAGGGAGGGGGTGTAGTGGGTCGTGCGTGCTTGCGATAAATTGTGATCGTGATTGTTATAGATGATTGTTGACGTGTGACTCGAACCCAAATCGAACCAGAGAAAGCGACGACAATTGGAGTGGATAGAGCTTCGTTAAACAGTTGAAAACGGAAAGGATTAGTGCAACCAGCGTGCGGTCGAGAGAAAGCGAGCAAGGGGACGATAAAATGTGATATTTTTGACTAACAAAACACAGACAAACGAGCAAACTAACGCAAATATAACTAATAGCATATAAACAATGCTTGCGCAAGAGCAACTCAAACCATCCTACAATAGCCAGACCACAGCCACAACAGTGCAGCATGCCGCAACCATGAAGAGGGGCGACAAGTTATAGGAAATAGTTCAAAACCACCACACCCACACACACAATCTGTTAACGAAGCGCATTCGAGGGATGAACCAAGCGCGAAACAAACCTAATACTGTTATCCGTTGATGGTTGTTTTCCTTGTTCTGTTGACTATTAGCTTTTGCGTTCGCTTCTAAAGTTGATCCGAAGGGGAAAGCGGAAGAACCGTCTACGCGTTGCTTTCGCACGTGTTGCTCCTAACCGTTATTATCGGCGACGCACCAAATCGATGCGCGTTCCGGTGTGGATGCAGGGCCAACGGTTGTGCTTCGGTTTTTGTTTTTGTAGCATGCCAAAGTAATTCTTAAATACCAGTTACAACGAAAACAAATTAAAAGCAAAGGGGGGAAAATATGGCAACGAAACAAGTTGTGTTTGGCGCCGTTATTGGGGTGTTGGGGCGGAAGAACCAAGCTAGTTACTGACTACGATACGATTGAAAGTAAACGGGAGGAAGGATTGACTTAGAATAACCGGTATCAAAGCAATGGAACGGTGGCGGGCCGGTTGAGCTACACCAGTTTTTGCTCTCTCCAATAACCTTCCCCGAAAAAAACACCGCTGTACTGAGATGGCTAAACAATCAAAATTGAGTGGATCAAATGTGTTACCTTTCGCCTTTTCATGCTGCTTAACACGTGTACATAGTTTTGTTTTTCGTTGTAAGGAAGTTGGCTTTAGTTTTAAGCGAATTCGTCAAAGAGGCATAGCGGCGTTCGCTCCGTGGTTCCGCGCAGACTGTTCCGCAGGAATAACCGGCCGACTGGGTGGCCGAGGGGTAGCACAGCGAACACAAGCAATGAACAAGAGAGGGGGTATCACACTTCACATTCCACAAGTCAATATTATTAAGGTGCAAACAGTGTAACGCGGAATCTCTGGTGGAAGTGACTCTATCGCTTTTCTATAGTCTGATGCGCAACTTGAGCGTGTGGAAAGAGCTGAACAAATAAATAAATAACGAGTAAGCAATTGATAAAAGAAGAAAAGATTCACCACATCGACAAATTTTAACTTCCGTTACGAGACTTACATAATGCTAGATCGAAATCGAATAAATTATAAATTAAAAATTTACCGAATCTAAACCTGTTTAGAACAATTGAGCATCTAGCAAAATGAACCTTCCCGCTTGGCGCAAAGTGATGGCAAAACGAAAGATAAACCGAGAAAGAACGTATGCACAACGAATGTAAAGGGCGCGTTTGTATAAATGAAAGTAAAATTAAAAATTTCATATCGCAAAAAATTCTAGCCAAAATCAAACCAAATCATTTATTGCAAAGTATGAGTTTAGGAGCAAAACGAAATCGTATTTAACTCGAAGCAAATGCTAATGTAAAAACACACCGACACTGTTAGTTAAAATCGAACACACATGACTGTGCTCGCAGAGCACACGTGGCCAGGGTTTCATTAAGAATGTAATTTATCTAAACAAGAAAGCGTAATTACGTACAGCATAAACACTTATTTGGTGTACTGACGTGGACGGCAGGGTGTTCACTACGGAAGCTTCACTGTTACAGGCATAAGAATTTAAAACCCACGTGGGGTTCGTGAGCCGTTACCGTAGTTGTTTGCTGTATTGTTTTGCCATGAAAATCTGTTCTTAAGTTATTTTCGTTCCGGTTGATCGACAATCAAAATCAATCCTTGAATGTTCTTTGAGCAAACAAAAGCCGTTCGAATCGTTTTCTTGCCGAAAGCTTGCCAAAGACACACTTTGGAAGGTAGTTCTTGGGGGATTCAGTGACACCTCAAAGCTCTGAAGTGAAATTACACAAAAAAACCATCCATCTGCTTGAGAAACACAGAAACGCAAAGATTTTATGAACCGAAGACCAGGCAGGAGCTGAATTATTGAGAGATATAGGGCACACACACAAACACACACAGACTATGCGTCGACATTTATGGATTCTCAACAAAAAGGAAATCGAATTATAATAGCGAAATAAATTAATTATTCTCTTATCATGAACGTTCTTGGCCGTACGAAGAAAGCCTATAGATAGGTCGCGGGAAAGCGCAGTGAAATGAGGATCAGTTGAGTGGTGAAACGAACAGAAGGAAGCAATTGGAGGTAAAAATACACAAGATTCGAAAAGTGACGAGTTTTCGTTGAGTTGTCTTTTATTTTATTGATGGTTTTTTGTTTATTTTTTGATTTTAGCCAAGAAGAAAGAAAACGCCCAAACAGCGCAAACCTTCTTTGAAAAGGATCTTTCCAGGGGTAAGTGGTTGATGCAAAACTCGAGCTTTATTCACGGTTGATCTGTTTCGTCTCATCTTCCGGTACATTTAAACGAACCGTCTCGCGGGCGTCTTCGGCTTCCGGCTGTCGTTGGTGTTTTGCGGCGTCTGCATGTTTCTTTGCCGGTGCCTTCGGCAATGACCAGAACCGTTGGTGTTTGCCAAAGTTGCGTGCCTCTTCGATCGTGTTGGGAAGCGCTTGGTGTAACGTTTCCGGCAGGAACAGCCCGGCAAAGATGCCGATGGCTGCCGACAGGCCCATCACCAGAAACGGGATGCGCACGTCGTACTCCGTGCCCAGGTACACCAGATACGGGCCGACGGTGCCGAACAGGGTGGAGGCAATCGTGCCAAACGCCATGCCCGTCTGCCGCAGGCAAGTGGGGTAAATCTCGATCGACTGCAGGTTCACAGCGAAGAACGTGATGCTGATGAAGAACTTGACGAGCGTCGCGAGGATGGTGGCCAGCGACTCGAGTGCCGGATCGCGCACGATCAGCACTAGCGCGCCGCAGGTGAGGGCGGCCGCACAAAAGGCCGTCGCGTTCGTGGCCCGCCTTCCGAACCGGTCACTGCAGCGCTGGCCGATGAGTGCCGCCGGTACCTCAATGATACTTTGGAGCATAAAGTTCAAAAACGGATTGCCATCCATCCGGGCGCTCAGCAGGACGAGCGTAAAGTACAGCACACTGCCCACCGTCCTGATGTTAGGGTTCATCGAAGAGGAGAAAAAGAGTGGGCAAAACCCATTCGCACGAAAATGAAAACACGTACGCGATTAATCAACGGCCACCGGAAGATGTGGCCACGGGCACCGGTGCCACTCACCAGCACAGGACGACCAGCATAGTGTTCCTTGCCATTCGCCATCCGCTGAAGAGCGATGCGACGCCATACACGGTGTCCGTCCGATGCGTTGCCAGACGCTTCTGCAGGATGTGCTCATCGTATGGCAGCTCCCGGACACCGTTGATAGTCGCTATCCGCCGGAGCATCTTCATCGCTCCCGCGTAGTCACCTCGTGTCGCCATCCAGCGGGGGGATTCAATCTGGTAGCTACGGGAACAGGAGGGGAACAAGGTGAAGGGCGCCAAATCGTACCACAAGAGTTCGCATCATGTTCGGGGAAGGGCAAAAAAAGAAGATTGACAAACGTTACCGATGCCAGTCGATGGGTTTACGTGGTATAACATTCTGTGAAACGCGTAACAACCATTAGAGGACCTGCTTCGATGACCCCCAACGGTAACATTCGTCTTCAATTAATGCCTAATTTACGTTTGCTTCCGGCGGTTGGTGTCTCCGTCCTTCGAGTTCGTACAGCATTACAGCTCCAGAGGTTGACTGTGGTATGCACCAGGTGAACATATCGGTTTCTTCCAAAGCCCAAATTACATCCAATTTCTGCGAATTAATTTCGTCCCCCTACAAAGTTTAAGTGCTTCCAGTACTTGCATTTACTTCTGTCGTGCAGGCCGGAATTCCACACAAAAACTACTCTTTTGCGACTCGCCAACACCTAAACAAATGCGGTGCCGTACCAACCGACCCTTGGTATGTGCTCCGGGAGAAGCGTCGACATTAAAAAGTTTCTGGCTTAATATAACATTGTTGCATTTTCAATCGAGATGCTTTCACGCAACTCCTTTCCGACCGTTGAGCCGGTGGCAGGCAAATGGTTGCCCCGGATGTTGCTATAAATTCCACTCCGAAGATCCGAAGAATGTGCTTCCGGTGTGTGTGCATAATGCAGGGAGGGCAAACTTTTCCCGTAGCTCGGTGCCGCCGTATAGGGACCCCGGTTCACTGGTGCGAAGGTATTGCACGACACTGCTACGGTCGCTTCGTATCGTGGACCGGGAAGTGCATACAATTTGTCAAAAGCATTCGCTGCACCACCGGCCTTCACGCCGTGTTTGCAAACAATTTTCCCGACATCCTGTCCAGGACGCGGTCCCATTTCGGGGGAGCGCTTTGGGAGCGCAGTTTTGTTTCTAAACTTTGAACCACAAAGGAAGTGATACTTTTATGCCAGTTCCGTTTTTTGCCGAACCGCGTCCATTTTGAACGCGCAGAAGTACGCGGCCAGCGGCACGGACACGGACCTATCGGGCGATTACGGCTGATGACAACGATTTCGGTAGCACGTTCAGTTGCAGCCGGAACCGAACCTTACCGTGTAATGCCGGTGAAGATGACGATCGGTAGCGTTACAATCATCAGCGCCCAGAACCAGTCCTTGGTGGCCCAGAACACCATCGGCAGGATGCACATACCGGTCGTCCAGCCGAAGGACTGCATCATCGAAATGGTGCCACGCCGTTCGCTGCGGGGCAGAAACTCGATTTAGGCAGTCGTTTCGATCATCAAACGGTCACACGGCTTACCTTTTCGATATCTCCATGGCGATGATGAACGGGGCCTGGAAGCAAGAGTGCGCCGTCAGGCTGCCGGCAATGGCCGCGATGCAGAACACTACGTAGAAGCCGGCCGTAAACATGGAAACCAGCCGACCGAGCGTGATAATCAGCACACTGAGATAGTAGACGGGCCGGCGGCCTAATCTGTGGGGCGGCAGAAGCGATGTTGGTATGAAATAAAAACGTCCCGCCTATAAAACACCCCGGCCCAGCGGCCAGTAGCTTACGTGTCGCCGAGTTGACCGAAGACGACGGTACCGACCAGCTCACCGAGTCGATTGTAGATGAAAATGTTCGTCTCCCGGAAGCCCTTGTCGCAGATCCAATCGTGCTCGGTGATCGGTGTCCGGTCGTAGTACGTCCGGTCGTACTCGTAACCATGGGCACAATCTGCAAAAACCAGCCAAACGCAGTAGGTTAAATGGTCGCCGTGTTGTTAAAGGCCAGATGCACAAGCGCTGGCGAGTTGGTCATCACGCTGCCCGAAGAAGAAATATATAATGCCCATTCAACACTCGTATGTCAAATGAACTGCCAAAAGGACGGCACTACTCCTGTTTGCTTGCGAGTCATCCGTTGGCCAACTCCGACCAGTGAATGACGGTCATGGTGCCGTGGGTCGTTCTGGCAAAGAGAATCTTAATCAAGGGTGCCAAACTTACTGCCGCACTGGAATGCAATGTTTGCGTTCGTTCTCCAGTTACCGGCCCTTTTGCAATAATCAAACTGTTTGCTGGAAATCTGGTTGCATCAGAAGTACCGTAAACGAAATGGATGCCGTCCGATGCCTGCGTTAGCATCGCTAGTCTTTTCATCACTAACACGAGCCTAGTATAAATGATTTGTTTTTGCTGCCATTCTTTGCTTCGTGCGCCAACGTACAAAACTTCAAACATGCGATATTATCTTCATATCAAGTGTTGAAATCTGTGCCATTTTAAAAACGAAGTGTTATTAGTTTTTTCGACATTTTTCCATACAAGGTTGATTGAATTCTGCTCAGTTCAATTGCCTTTGAGGTCAAAGGAAATTAGTTAAAAAATTAATCAAATCTGAAAAAAAAGTTTCAAAAATCGTAGGAGTGATGTTTAAATGACATTGTATGCAAATGAATATTGTAAACAACATGTTGAAGATTCACAATAGACAACAATCAAAGTTGTGTTTCAACCACAACAACGTCTACTATTCTAGCAAAAAAAAATTGTTTTATTTTTGTTGGCCAACTTTTTATCGAATGGGTAGTGGTTTTCCAACGGAAGCAATTTAATTTAGGCTCTCACCTTTTGCCATAGAAAAAATGCCAACCTCGTAGTTGCTTCGAGGATACCATTTACTGGTAGATAAAAGCATCAATTTTCTACGCCATTCGTGTATGGCGCAAGCAAGCCTCGTTGGAATGCATTACGCGCGATTCGAGAAACATTAGCCTAAATTTGCGATTGGCAATTCTAAGAATGCGAACTGCCACCATTCGAAACTGCTTGGAGTGTGCATGTGTTCCGCCATTTGCCAATCGATTACACTCGCGCGAAATTGCGGCCAAGTAAAAGGCCAAGTAATTTCACTCTTCACTGGCATGTAAAATATCGAGCACATGGCAAATCGAGATTAGTGGAAGCGTGTTCTCATTAAGCTTCAATCAGTAAACAGCGCTATTGGTAGGCAAGTGAGAACGAATGTGAAATTGACCGAGACACAATTTTGTTTTACGCTAAAGGGAATGTCATCCCTGCTAGGGGGCCATTGGAGAAAACATATTTTTGAGGTTCGCCACAATGAAGCTTGTTCTTCTTCACAACAAACCGTTCGTAAAACATTAACCAGACTTCTGTCCAATCTAATCTTCCTTGCAGAAAATCAAAGAAACTTGAAAAAATCCAATTATGCATCACGGGTAATGGAACCATTATTAAACGGAAACCATATTGCAAAGGTGTGCTAATATAATGAATTTATCGTCCTTATTTCCAGACAAGCTTACTACTTACAAAACAAATCACATCGTAATTTAATTCTGGCCAGCGACTGCACCTACGCGAACATCGAAGCAGCAGGGAGCTCCGGGGTCCATGTTGTGTAAAAATGAAGCTGTGCCTTTTTCTGGCCCGTGGCCCGGGATCCTAGAATCAAATTCTCCCGAGGAAGCATTGGCACCACCACGAGGCAATGTACTTGGCACGTGTCAGAGTCGAGTTTGGTGCACTTTTCATACCAGAAGGATCCTGCCGAACGGCCGATGGCCAGTGGATGTGCAAGGGTATGTTTGAAAGAACGAAAAGAACACCGTGAACCGAAACCGTATTTTCATTTATTTTTGTTACCTAACATTTTCCTCCCGGAGGGCGGTCCCTGAAGTTGAAGGAATTTTTACTTTCATTCGAGATGTGCACAGAGGTCTGGCAATTTGTTTCCTTTCTTATATCGTTGTTATTTTTTTGCATGTTCGTCTTGCAATCAACTAGGCTGCAGTGCGGCAGACTTCTTTACGAATCACTTACTAAGCACGTCTGGAAAAGAGATGGAAAATTTCACGCAACATCGGGCTCGTTAAATTTCATCAAATGTTTTCATAATAAGAAACGCAATGCCAAAACATTCCTAGCTTCCAGTGTGCAAATTGTACCATAATAGTAAATTTAGAGTTTGCTAAAAAGTGAATAAAAGTTTCACTTTGTTTTCAAAGAATATCATTGCGGTAACTGATGGTGTCGTGAAATTCTGTGTTTTGTTGTGCACAAAAAATTGTCTTTCGGAAACACACTGAGCCCGACATGTATAACGACGATGACTTCCCAAACTTAGTTATGTGATGGATACAAAGGAAGAAAAATCCTTACTATTTACCCAACGTATTCTGCATTAATGTTGCACTGACTTCGAAGATTCCTGCATGATTTGTTTCTGCTTTCTTGCATGTGAACTACATTTTTTGTGGCTTTCACCGGCTGTCCTGATATGCTACCTGCCGAGCTGCCTTTTGTGGAAATCGTTGAAAATGTATTTTTCTTCTCTTAAAGTTACCTGAAATCTGAAACATTTCGAGAAATATATCCAAGGACTGACAGCGAGCATTCTTATCGTGTGCTGCTTTTCGTTGACGTGTTTTCTGTTCCCGTTGGTCGTGTCAAGTGGTGAGTTGCTTTACTTTTTTATATTCAAAACTATACTAGTTCTCTTGTTCGAGAAATGCTCAATGCGAAAGACCTTGGAGATGGGAGGACTCGATGAAGGTATCTAGGGAACAACTTTAATGTTTTTAATGTAAATGAGAATTGAGAAAAAACCATTCATCAATATTTGGCGCTCATACCATACTGATAAAAAACCTCATACTGATAAAAAAACGCCACATCAATGAGTTAGAAACTTTTCGTTACTGTTGTATCTTAAAAATGCAATACGCAATAACATAAAGCACATATTCAGTGTAGTTCAGAATCCTCCAACATTTATAACGCCATATATTTGAGAAAAAATCAAGAAAACCTTGCGTGACTTCTCCGTTGCTTATGCTGCGTACAATGCCTGGAACGTTTTCAACTTTCTGGCTTCAACAAACACTGTCAAAAGAAATGTTTAAATTGAATATTTACTGACGAAAAAAACGATTCTTCTGCGATGTCATCTAGCGCATCTCGTGACATTTTTATTGAAAGAAATCTGGGACGATTCCCGCTAGACTTTGGCTTCACCGTCTATCGACGCTGATTGCACTGAGCAGGAACGCAGAACGATGGAACGTGAAGCGAAGTGACAATCTCATAACTGTCGTCATCGTTTTATGCTTTAGTTTTGTTTCCAAACGTACGCTAGATGGCGGTTAAGTTCTTAAGTTCCAATCACTCGCGTCTGACAATGGTTACTTCTTGGCGAGTAAATGTTACCAGGCGCCTCCATTGCAATCGTAATAACAAAGTGAAGTTATGGAAAAAATTGGCTCTCTTCGCCCAGAAACCGAAGAGAATGGTTCACGCAATGGTGCAGAGTCTGGCCACGATACGAAAGAGGTTTATTTCATTTCGATTCCTTCTTCATATTTTGCTACTCAAGTGTTTGTAGTGGGAAAGTGATCGCCACAGTGTACCTTCGACCGTAAAGCTTCCATGAAATGATATCTGATAAACTTTTGCTTGTGTTAATGTTGCTTAGATATGGATACTTCAACAAACAGGGATTGGAAATTAGTTTTTCAAATAATTTGTGATGAAAAAAATTGAAGGCATTTTTATAAGAACCGAATGTAACCGGAGCGAAAAAGACGAAGAATTGTATGGCTTTGGCAGCATTCTTGTCCCTGTACATACTGTTGCCAAAACACTGTATGAACCGTAAATATTAGCCATTACTAAACTGAAGTTAAGATAAAATGTTGTTTACTTCGTCCAAAATGTACTTAACCGGAGTCAAAATCAGCAGCTTATTACAAACAATAATGGTCATACTTGGGTTAATCACAACACTTGGCTAGTTTAAAACAAATAAAAGTTGTTACAATGAACGTAGTTTTGTTTGAAGTTTTTGAATAGCCTACGAACCTTTCGATACCATTGAATGGCTAAATTAAAATGATTTCTCGTAGATGAAAAAACAATATTTAAACCAATTGATTTGCTGTGTCCCTTCTTAAACGTTATCAGTTCTGTTTGATCCATAAACCGTGTGCTCTGTTTCTATTGATGTTTCCGTGCCCTCATTGAGCAACTGGAACAGGCATTAAGAAAAAAATATGAATTCAATCACCGAGCGACATTATCTGAAGCCGACCACAAACATGCTCAACTTCGCTGGCACCACTGAGGGATTAGCCAAGGGTTATGCAAAAATGGACGCCACGAACGAAAGAAAATGGTTTAATAATAATAATAATAATAATAATAAACCATTCGCAAGGAGTTCAACCGGGAACCGGGAAGCTCTGTTCCGGCGGTCAACCGTAATCCTTTTCATCGATATGAATGCAGAAATGGAAAACTGGCCCCACCACCCCGTAGACCCCGTGGAATCAGGAATTCGATCAGTCTTCAACCCTACCCCGATACGAACCAATAAAAAGGTACAGCACTCCACTTCAAAGTAGTGTCAACGGTGGTCATTTTGAGGGCAAACTGAGCAAGAAAAAAGCCACAATCCATTACCCTAAGTCGTCCACAAATGTCCCGGCGGAACAGTCCCATTCAGCTCACCACAGTCAGTGTGTGTGTGTGTGTGTCTGTGTGTTTGAGTGTTTTTCTATTAAAGAAAATAAAAAACCCTTTATCGCCATGATGACCATCGGATCGGGGCAGCTTTTTTTGCCCAGCTCCCCTTTTGCTCGGTTTCCAAGTGTGCCGTTTTCCGAGTTTGCAAATGTTCCGCAAAATGTTGGCTGCGAAAATAATGCCCGCGCCACAGCACAGCACGGCACTCGGGACGGTTGTGGAGACGGCACTAAAAACGAACCTGATTGGACTGGGGCGGGGTGGGTACAGGCAGGCAGAATAGTTTTCCAGAAGATTAAACCTCCTTCACGATTTGCCATTTGCTTACGCAATCCCAGGAAGACGGGATCTGAAATTCCGCTTGCGCTGGCCAGCGCCAGTGCCAATCGGTTAACCTGCAAGGACTCAGCGACTAAGAAGGACAGCGACAGCGAGTGAAGGATTGCGTGAGAGAGAAAGAGAGACAGTGCGAGAGAGTGCACGAAGGGATGGTATAATCTTTTCAACAAACGACCCTCGGTATGCTGGCTTGCGAAACGGTTATTGTGTGGCCGCCTGTTGGCAACATGTTTCTCGGCATTGCGATCTCAACAACCCAAGAAAGCTGCCGGCCGGTGTGTGCTGCTGGGCCGCCACTGGCCTCCAGCAAGCGTAAGACGCCCTCACCGTGAATGGGTTTCGTCTCCTGGCCGTCATCCTTTGCCGGGGCCGGCCACATCCCCGCAGTGCGTTACTGTGCGGGTTCATTGGCGTCGTTCCGTGTCCAGCCCTGTTCCCGAGGTCCGCCTGAGATCGTGTTGCTCGAAAGTAATCCTCTTTAAATTGAGCAAACGAATCCGTATCCTTGAAGGACGGTTTGGCTGCCCAAGGTGGATAGGGCAGAAGATGTCTACCGCTGTTCCTGCCTGCTTCCCGTTAGCCAATCCCATTACTGCAGCCCTACCCGGGGCACCGAGGTCCCACGTTGGATCTGGGCTGAGCTTGGATTACAATTCTAATGATGGAACGCTAAACTCGTTCGTATAAACTGCATGCTTGCGTTTTTTTTAGAAAACGAAAAGGAGTATTTGTAGAAAACAAACGAGAAGACATGGACCCTGAACGAGGAGGGACTGGACTTCGACTGGCCCGCTGGAATCGGTCTCAGACGTATCCCCATGTTCGTACGATTTGGAAATAAAAACAACGGCCTCCTTTTCGAGCGCTTTCGACAGAACAGCGAAATTTTACCGTAAAGAGATTTCATTCCAATGAAATGAACAATTTACGGACCTTATTTATGCAAATCGTGTCACACAGAAGGTTGGGTGAGTCGCGGAACACAAATCTGGGAGGCAAAATGTGGAACAATCGAACACTCACCGATGATGTCGCTCTCCTGAAAGCTCCACTCGGCGTACGGACGCTGCAGATGCTCCTCGCTGACGTTGTACATTTGACATTTGCTGAATCCAAGCATGCCCCGATTGTCGGATTCCCTGCAAAACAAACCACAGTCTCAAGTCAAATGCTCCTCGGTCGGCCGTAACGCCACAGTAAGTGTGCGCCAAGATTCTTACCGTGGCAACGTCAGATTCTTCCAGTATTCCGCATCGGTAATGTTGTACCGCTCCATGCCCGGCACGTGGCAGTTGTGGGGCGGCTTGTTCAGTGCCAAGATGATGCTCATGTACGTCATGGACGCGAAGCAGACGGCACCGAAGTTGAACAGCAGATTGTAGCGCCGCTGAAACCGTCCGTCGTCGCCGGCCTGGGCCAGCATCTCGTCGAAGCTCGCCTCCGCGTTGGTCATGGCGGGGCTGGTCTGGCTCGGTTTGGCCCGCCTTCTGCAAAAAGGGCGAATTTCGTTTGGGGTTGTTAATGAGTCCAGCAGCCCGACGGTCCTACTTAATGCTATTATAATAATCGACATTTGTATTTGATTGCTTTTCATTTTGGTGCCGCCAGCAATCGCGGCGTGAGAATCATAATTTCCCATTAAATTAACCAGCCGCTAAGCATTGGCGCTAAGCGGCAACAATTGTGTTTACTACGATTGTTTGAGCATTGTTGGACTATGGTAATGCGCTTAATTATGTAATTATGTAATATGCTCTAAGATTTTGATTTCAGCGGTTCCGTCGAAGGTGCTGAACAAACTGATGAGCTCAAATGCGCCGTGGGAGTTATTTGGGGTCTCAATTGATAGCTCGATACAACAAAAACATTAAGAAATGTTCTTTCTGCATTGTATTTGAAACTGTGTAGTGTAAGAGTTGTAATAACTTAGTAGAAAATAGGGCTACGTAAATTATGTCTCAAGAGCGTATACATTGAGGAATGACTTAAATAATTGTTTTCTTAATACTTTTAACACAGAATTGTCGTCTTGGTCGACTGTACTGGTTTATAAATTAATATAGTTTTCAACCAGCAGCAACTGTTCGACTTGTGCTTTCCAAATGTTATCAAGTACATTAGAAACCCCCCTAAGCTGTTGGAGACTGAGTGGGTTTATAATTTAACAGACGGAACTTTATTAGAACACAAGAATAACAAACACGTCTTTACGCGAGATTACGCACAGAAGAGAGAAAGTCGTTTTGACAGCTACAGTGCTGTCAACATTCACAGTGCTGCCAGCATCGACAGTGCTGCCAGGGCTGTATATTCAACATAAGCTTCAGACCGTTCACCTCAAAAAGTTCATCCAGCACGCATTTTAAAGCATTGCACTTAAAGCGCGCAACCCATGGAGATATATTTGTGAAAATGTGGCCGAGCCCGTTTCCCGTCGATTCGAATGTCCACGTAAACACTTTCAGATTAATATAAATTGCTCAAAAACCGCTTGCGTCGGTTCCGTTGTTTTCCGTTGGCCGAGAGCCATCTAGCAAGGCTCCGTCGTCCGTGTTGTTGTCGCCATCAGCAGACGCTTCCTAGCGTGGCATTTCAACGCGTACGCAATGCGTACTTGCCATCGCATGTCCTCACGCAGCGCAAGTGGAACAAACCGTACGGATCCTTATTTTCATTCCGACCGGCATCCTCGGCCGTGTCACTGACACGGGCACTCGGTTCACGTTTCACCTGAGCATACGGAACGATAGGGCACGGTATGGCACAATAATGGGGAAACGGATGAATTAAAAATATCGCAACACACAACACTCAGCTCGGGACGCGGAAAAAGGATACCGTTGCAGAATTATGTGCGTGATGAGTCGTCCTGGGCGGGATGCGGGAACCAGTCACCCGGGATCGGCTCTGTTGGTTCATTTTCATATTTTAATTTTCCATCGAAGGACCTTCCACCGGGACGCCGGAGCGTCCGATCGGACGGGTTGTAGCGCTAAGCCGTCCCTCACAAAATCCACCGTCAGCATTCTCAGCGGGTTGCACCCGGTGACCCGGTGGACCCGGAACCCGCACGATCCCACCACCCATTTCGTTCACCCCAAGGGATACATTAAAATTTTAATTTTGATGTAGAAAAATTCTGTCCGTTGTGTAACGTGCCTGCTACGGCCCAGCGTTGGATTCCCCGGCAGTTCAGCAGCAACGCAGGCACGCGGAACTATCATTCGAACGTGCACGGGGAACTGTTGTAAAATTATTGAGTCATCTGAAGGGATATTTTATGCTATCACTGGGAATTTCATTCAACCAACGATACTCCGACAAATAATTCGAACGACACAACACACGCGTATGCTCATATCACTGGGGACCGCTCCGGGGTCCTTGCTAGTAGATCGGGTTTTTGTGATACGGATTTTCATTGAAATCACCGTTTTACTACACGTAAAGAGCAAACAGACGGGAAGTTTATAGCACCAGGCACACACAGAGATCGACACAAGCACGAAAAGCAATTTCAAAATGAAGCAATGGACGCTTCCGGCACTGGGCTGGGACAGCTGACGCTGCACTTGAGGGCACATTTGGTGAATGATAGATGCACGACCAGTTTTTGTTTTCTCTCTTCAACGTTGTCACTTTGGACAGGCTTTTGGAACAGGCCAATAAAAACGTAGCTTCAAACTGTCCACCTTGAGTTAAGTGGAACACTAATTTAAATGGGCAGCCTCAAGTGGGCCGGGGTTGCCCCACAGACACTTCTAAACTAATCACAAAGATCTCCAACACTAACCTCCCGGAAGATCGAAAGCTCACTCGGTAGCACCTGGGTCACTTGAAGCACTCGTGCGGTCACCGAAACACCGGCCGGCCAGCGGTCTCCTTTCCAGTGTGCCTTAATTGACGTTTAATTGATATCCAATTTGCAGCATGTGTCCGGGGTAACACTACTTGATGGATGGCCCGTCGATGGTGAACCACTGAGAGTCGCTAACGCCACAGCGGTCGAAGCCACAGACCATCGCCTGCCAGACTGCCGGACCGACTGACTGATAAGCGGCTTCCAGATGCCTGCGCCGCTCAGCTCGCGCGCCGGCAGTCGGCGCGCGACCGCTCAAAGTAGCAGCATTATCTTTTATTGGATTTAGGATTTCAAGCATGGCGTCACCGCGCACTGCCGCGTGTCTTGATGCTGCGTCCAAGACGTCCAGCCCGGACTGTTGACCAGTCAGTAAAAAGGGCAGTAAACTAGTAGTGTTTTTCTGGACGCGATAAGAAGAGGGTGCGCTCGCGACAGGACAGAATCTGTTGCGCGTTCCGCCACGACCAGCAATTAACGGTTGAAATGATTTCAATTTGAAATCTCGAGATGATGCTCATCAAAACGCAAAGGTTTATAATAAACCGCCCGACCCGGACAGTCGGCTTATCAGCGTACCACGCTCCGCCGGAGGGAAGTGACACTTCAGACGCGGAAATTTCCCTTTATTTACGGTCCAGTTCAAGCGGACTAATCCAGTCTACGGCGTTGGACTGTTTACGGAAGAGCACGCGAAAGAGTGCACACCAACGCCACCGACTTTTTCGTAACGGATGATGTGTTCTGCAAAGGTTTGCGTCACGCGACATAAATGCAAATCTCTCAGCCGCAGCAGGCGGACGCGAAGACGATACACGATGACGCGGCACTTCTTGCCACGCGAACTTGAACCAGGAGCACCGTCGTGATAAATTTGCTCCAATTGGACGCACATGGCTATAGCAGCAAAGGAATTATCCAATCAACCGAATCCACATAGTCTGTAATGGACCGTAACGCTCTGAGGCTAGTGGACGCCGCAAATCCAACTAAACTAGTATGTTCTTCCTCGGACCGGTTCCTCAAATTGGCTCGTTTGAGAAGTCATAATGTTTTTGGACAAGTCGTTCGCAAGACGCACTCCTGGAGCCTGGAGCATGGAGCCCGAAGCATGGCGCAATTGATGTGAAGGTTCACGGAAACATTAAGACAAACGCGGAAGTAACAAGGCACAGTATACACATGCATTAACGCAGTACGGATCAACCAACAGCGATGGATGGAACGCTCAACGACATGGTTACGGATGTCAAACGATCCCCATTTGGAATAAAAACCGGGGCATACCCAAGAAAAGGAAATATTTGACATCTAAGTTAGTTTGCGATTCCACAAAACTATAATATGATAGAAGTAACACAGGGGAACAAACCCAACTAAGGATGGCCCAACAATTGCATAACTTCTGGCGTATTGATATGCTCTATAAGAACTTTCTGTAGTTGTGGTTGTCAAATTCATTTTTTCGATTGTATACATTTTTATATCGCTCACGTTTCATTGTTCATCAGCCCAGGAGACCCAGAAGCACCCCATCGCGCCCGTGTCCAGGGCTGAAGCTGACCCGGAGCCCTGCTGAGCTGCTTGAATCAATTTTCCCCAAGCCCTGGACCGGCTATCGACACCCATTTTGGCGCGTTTCCGCCCCTGCACACAGCCCCGAAGAAATTAACCTTCCACCCCGAGACCTCGTTGCACTGTCGGCCTTTCGACCGACCCAACCGGTGATGGTCCGCATAATCCACCCACTCAAGCGCGTGCCTTCCGAAGAACCGGAAGAACCGTGCGGGAAATAAGGCAAAGCAAACAGAAATCAATAAGCCGATTGTTTATTGCCACCATCGAGAGAGGCTTTTATCGGGGTCGTCGGCGTTTGTTGGCGATTCGACGATCGGACGACGACGACCGGCGAAGGATTCGCTCGACGGAGCATAAATCGGAGCGCAACAAGAAGGCCGGGTGGGCCCGACGCCACACGAAAGTCCTTTCCACTTGCGGGAAAATATTCACCTAATGATTATTGTTATTTTCACGATTGTTTAACCGTGTGCTTCGCTAAAGAGAAGAACGTTTGCGTTTTTTTTTTGTTTATTTACTCTTTGGAGTGTGCCCATAGAAAGAGGGAGCGAGAAAGTCGTTGTCCACTAATCGTTTTCGATGCCAAAGCCGGAGCGAAAGCTACATTTATAAATCAGCGGCAAACTGGGTTATTGCTGGGGGCGTAAATTACTGTCTCAAGTGGAGCCAACCGATCGATTTTCAGTATAAATACGGAGTGGCGTACCACAGCGGGATTGCACCATCATCTGCCGACCACTCGGCCGCCGGGACCAGAGTTGACCAGAGTTTGAATTTCGCCGAATATGCTGACCCGATGCTGCCCAAGGAATGGGACATAAAAATCGAGCAATTTTCTCGTCATCAATACGTTATCACCAATGCGATGCTGCTACCCCACCAGCACCAGTGGGGTCCCGTTTTACGGCGATCAATTTGCAGCCCCAGCGAAGGTCCGACACGGCCCCTACTTTATGGCCGTTGGCAGCTTTTAATGGAAAAAATAGAATAAAACCATGGCACGGCGCTGGGCTGTGCCACGCCTAGCGCAAGATATCATTTATCGTCGGCGTCGATTGAGATGCGATAAATTGGCCCACAATTTATGGTCTGTTTATCGAATTTTATTTCACTGCGACAGTCATCATTTTCTCCTCGCTTCTGAAACGACGAGCCGTGCCAGCCGGCGTGGTGCTGCCGCCATTTTAATTACCCTTCGGCTTCTAGCCGGGCGGGCGCAAATGGTGGATCGTTTGATTAGACGCCGAGACGCCCTGGCTACCTGGCTGCGTGTCCTTTAGGGGCCACAGGGCAAACGATTTCCCGGGAATCCCTTTTAAGTACATCACTCGCCCCTAAGTGGTGGTCGTGCCAATCAGCAGCCCCGGCTGCGAACACCGGCCGGGAGACAATGGGGCAACCGGAAACTTTTGATCTCGCCAACGCCCGCAGTGCGCCCGACGGGGCAAGGCACGACGCCGGGACGGCGGAGGATTTCCTGCTGGGTCCTGCAAGTTCGGATCGGAACGCTACCGATGGGGCTTATAGTTGCCGGTGCCGCTAGGAAAACATTACTTCCATCCGCACCACACCGTGCGCACGCCCTTTCGGCTAGTTCGGCGGAGTCCTGGCGGCCTGGAGAGTTTCTAATCCCTCGTCTGCGTCGGACGAACAACTTACGAACCGTTCGGGAGTTTGTCTTGTTCCGAAGGAACTTCCTGCCGTGAGGATATTTTCGAGATAGATTGGCAACAATACCGAAGAGCGTCCTGCCAGAGCCCCGCAGTCCTCGCAGCTGGGTGCCCGGGTTCGAGCCAAAGGGAACCGTGACAAAGTTTGCTCAACCAATGCAGCCTCGGCGAGAGCTGCTCGGCCTGATTTTGCTGTGGGAAAGCGTCCTACAAATTGGAAAGCTAATATTTGCATGCATTCTGTGATGGATGGGTGAGTGAAAATTGGTTGTAACATTGTGGGGC
>NC_071286.1:41261129-41302635 GCF_943735745.2 Anopheles bellator
TTTTTGTTTTGAAACTTTACCACACAAAATGGTTCGTAGTTCATTGTTTAGAAATATACACAACAGTAGAGGCAATAAAATTAATACAATAATACTAGGCTAGTCATTAAATTCGGAGCGTCGACAACAAAAGGCGCTGCTACGAGTCTAATTTTTTTGTTATATTGTTGAACTTTTCAAATGAACGTACGTGAAGTTTCATTTCTATCGGTCACTAAATTTTTTGTGTCGAAACCATTTAGTATCGACGTGTCGAATTTTTTTACAACGGCAAACATCAAGTATCGTGCAGCAATTAAATTTTTATTTTTGGAAGGTTTAAAGGCAAAGGAAATTTATGAACGAATGTTGAAAGTATCCAAGGATTCTTTGCTTTCTATTAGTCCAATAGAAGAATGGGTTGGTGAAGTTAGACGTGGTAGTACAAGCCTTGAAGACGATCCACGTCAAGGACGTCCAAAAACGGACACAACATCTGAAATAGTAGAAAAAATACAGAATAGCGTACTGGAAAATCGTCGAATGACTGAAAGAGATTTAGTAGGAATCTGCGTGTAATGAGCAGTGTAAGTAATATTTTAACTGAAGTGTTGGGTTTCAGAAAGCTGTATGCATCAGTGGAGCCCATTCTCCATTTGCCATCAACGCCATCTTACCCAAAAATTTATCCTTTCAGCGTCTTTGCCCTAACTTATTAAACGAATATTGGGAGTAAAATTTCATAATACTGTATGGTCATGTTGCTGGGAGATACCTTAGCAGAATCTGTAGATCTATAAACGGAACGAATTAAACCATGAATATCAGCCATTTCCTCAATAAAGTCCTTAAACATCTTCGAATTCCAATTTTGGTTGGCTTGAAAAAAGTACTGGACTCGTTCACATAGGATTCCCACGATTCCGTGGCGATATTCTCTCGGTCAGTCACCAGTCCGATCTGACGATGAAAAGTCGTTAACAATGCTGTGGCTAAATGACCTGCGCACTAATGCTAGTATGCACTAGTTGGCCCAGATTGGTCCAGGCGAAGAAATGCAAACCCATCTCTCTGCTTTGCCATTTGCCAACGAGCAACTCTCATGGCCGCGCGAATCAAGCCTGTCAACCGGGACCGGGCTCACCGCGCGCGCCTCTGCATACGTGCCTTCTCGTGTTGGTCGGAAAAGCGGCGGAAGATTTATGGTCACCATTTTTAGCCCGTTTCGGTCGTGCAACAATGCAACAACACCGAAGGACCGAAGACGTAGAACGTTTCGCTTCGGGCGGTTCGCTTTCTCGCCGGATCGTGGTTCTTTCTGTGGCAATGTGCCACATACCACTCGGTTGCGGTTATCGAAATTTGAATGAATAGAGCCACGGAAATTTATTCGCAAACTCGCTTTGTGGGCATTAAATTATCAATAAATCTTCGGAGCAGAGAAAAAGCCGAACGAACGAAGCAACAAACCGTCGAACGGCGAACCAAATGGACATTTCTTCAACTGAGAGAACGGCGGGCTTTGTCTGGGGTACGCTGAGCAAAAGTGTCACAGTGGAAAAGTGGTGGCTAAGTTGGGTTTAGACTACTTCTGCGACCCACTGCGTCGATTGAAAGTTCCGTATCAGCTAAGCTTTTCACATGCCAACATTGGTCGTTCAATTAAACTTAGTAAGAAACTGTGTTACGGCAATAGCTGCACGTGCCCCAGATATATTCCACTTTTACAACGGTATTTCGGGCATCAGGTCCTTTGCCTTTTGGCCCAAAATATAAATAAATGTTCCAAACAGGGCCTTTACTGCACGAAAACGAATTCAAGTTTGACTGCATATTCAGCTGCTTGGAGCCCTCACAATGGTTTTCGGTTATTTCGATTTCCCATTTCAGACGTTATGACATTTTTTGTGATCGTTTTTTCCTTAGCCGTTAACATATGCGTTTTTCCCAACCAAACTGCTCTGCCCGGTCACTGCTGTAAGTGAGAATGGAAATCTCATAAATATTTCCACAATTCAGTTCTTCCATTGTGCGGTCCATTCGATGTGTCGCTTTCGCATGGAAAAGCCTTTGTGTGTCGCCATTTTCTACCAGCCGAAGAATAGTCCCCCAAATTTTCTCATCCTTTTCTTCGGAAAGCCACAAATACGAAATATACTGCATCCAAGGATCATAGCACAGAGCCTTTTTTGGCACAGAGTAGATTATGGGCGCGTTCTTTTTGTGACTAGCGACCAGCTTTAATCATCTTGTCCATCGAGTTAGTGAAGAGAGGCTTTGGTTTTTGTTTGAAGGCAGCATTTCAACCCAACAGCCTAGCCGGCAGTAGCCAACGGCTAGGTGAAACGGCATCAACGTATGCAGATGGTTTCGTGTCCTGGCTTATCTTATCTGAACGGTAATTGCTGGCCAATTGAAGTGCGACTTCTCATCATTTCCGGGATTCCGTACCGAATGGCCACTCGTAATGACGATAAGCCCCGTCAAGCAATTACAAAATGTTTGAATTACGAGGCTCCAGACAGGCGGCTAAGAAACAAGCGCCGCAATCCATCATGATAAGTTGGAGCAAAAATTTTATCCAGACTCCCATGTTCTGCGGCCCGTACATCAACGTGACACGCCAGTAAATTTTGCCGCACACTTTCAATGCAAGGTTTTAATTAGTTTGGCGAGAGCATGTCGAATGGCCGCCCGTGCAGCAACCGTGGCTGCACTCCAGCGTTTGACGCTTTGTTATCTGTTTGACTTTATGTCGATCTTAATCCTCCAGCAGCTAAGCAGTTAAAAGCCCCGCCGAGAAACGGTCGAATCAAATGTCGGAGAAAATCAAATGCAACCAAACTGGCTTCATCTCTGACGTAGAGCTGAGCGATGGACAGCCAGTCGTTCCAGAAGTGCTCCAAAAAGCGCGAAGCGAGCCAGTACTGAAAATTTTCCACTAGCCATGGTCGCCGGCAGCATCGTGGCTTCACTTTTCGGTGGTGCTCACTGAGGGATGTGAAGATATTTAAATATGATACACTTTCCTGTCGGTTTCGTGAGGCGGAATCTTTGCCCTGACGGCAAAAGGCAATGGCAGCAAAATCCGAAGTGGAGAGCTTTGAGAGTTTCCCGGCCCAAGAATTCGACACACTCGAAAGAGGCGACCACTTTCTTTGATTCCCAACTCCAAAAACCACCGCCAGTCAGCAGTTTTCAGCTTTTGAACCGGCTCGCCCGTCGCTGAAGTGCAACTGCACTCGATTAGTGTAGCGGAAAATATGTTCCGGCGCTTCATTATGCTTCCGTTTACCGCCCGACGACTTCGGCTTCTTCTGTCTCGGTTTTTTTTTTTCGTTGGGAGAGGCCTTTCCCACTTTTCCTTTGCGTTTCGTTTCGTGTTGGCCACTCGCAATGCAACGTCTTGTTCTTGTCTTTAGTTGTGCGGTTTTCGGGCGGCCGCCGTCTTTAGCCGCACCGCACTTTCATCGTTTCACTTTGCTGAACACGATTCTGTTTTCCGCTCTTGTGATCTTTCTGCATCGTCCATAATCCCGGCCAGCGACTGCTGTTTCCACGGAGAGATTTTCCCTTTTTTTTTGTTTTTACTCTTGCAGTGCGCAGACTTTCTCCAGTGCCGGTACGGTTTTCTTTCGAGCACTTTTTCTTTCGTAAGCGATTTTCCGCGGCTGTTGCTGCTGCGCCCGGACGATGCATGATTTATGAGTCTCGGGTTCGCGATGCAGCCGTAGCAAAAACTGTCGCCTTTGGAGCAATCGTCTACGCTGTGTGTTAGAAGTTGTTTAAAAAGAAATAACAAGCTTGAAGACTAACCAATGGCAAGGGATTATTTGCTATGCCCCCTCTTGACATGCTGATCTAGACGTGTTCTGCATAAGTCTTAAGTGGGCTGTCCGTGCTTTTGACGCACAGGAATTTAGTGATAACACGGAGCCCGAGGAAGCTAAGAATGGAAAGCGATCCTATTAATGCGTGCTTCATTTACAACATGAAAATACGCCAAAAGGTATGCAATTTGAATGCAAACATCCAACTTTTGCGTGACATAGTTTCCTGTTATTTTACCCACGTGTTAACGGGTGTTTTATTTGATTTATACTTTATTCTTCGTAGATACTTAGATTTTCCGCCACTACAGATAAGCAAAGCTAAGTGGAAAGGATGATTGAATGCTTAAATTAAATATCAGATTTTTGGGCGAAGTTTTCTGATTGGCCGATGCAAATGCATTCCAAAAGTAACCACCTTACTCAAACTCCGTTGCCCTACATGCCGGTATGCTAATTTAACTAAGCACAGTTTCAGCAAACAGTAACCGAAACCACATCACAAGCAAATCAGGTAAAAAGCCTGCGGCCTCCGGTTGATCTTTGTGTCAGTCGGGCATAAACTTCCATTAGGTTTACGAGTTTTTTCCCCCAAAGGTTCCCCGTTGTAGGAAACTTTCAAGATTTAAGGTTTTTAATAGACTGCAGCCAACTTCATTGCCAGCTCGCCACAATCCTTTTACAGATCGAACGTGCATGTTGGCTCGACAGGGAGAGAAAAGAAAGCAAAATACATGTTTCTGGCCCGTATCTCTGTGGTCAATGTTTTCCGGGCGTCCAGCCGGCCGGCCGGCCAGACATTGTGTCCGAACGGGGAACCGACCGAAGTTGTGAAGCGTCGTTTATTTAGTGTTTACTGTCCACCGGGATCGTTGTCTCGTACCATCGAACAGACGACTCCCAGAGACACTCACCGAAGCTCGGCGGCTTCGAGGAACAACTTTTTCGGGGCGGCAGCGTACAAGAAAGTAAAGGACACAACCGCAAGAAAGTTTTGTCTGTAGTTAGTGTACACAGTTCCAACGGACGGGGACCGGCCCGGAACGAGGCGCGCTGGGGTAGGTAAATGAAAACAATTAATGTTTTTCGTTGCATCCCGACGCCGGTAGCCAGCAACAGGGGGAATTGGCACACTTTGGCCCGACCCGGCCCGGGGAGAGTTGGGTTGGCCGTTGACCAAAGATCCAGGACGATGCAAGCAACAGCACAAGAATCAGACGGGCCCGTGAGGGCCGGTGAGAAAGTTGCGGATGACAGTGGGACGACCGGACGGTATCCTCAATTTGTTTTTCCGAGACACTCAGTTTCCCGTGTGTAGCCGGCGCATCTGGAAGAGCGAGATAAGGAAATGGACCTTTTCCTTTGGCCTCGATTTTCTTGGCCTCGGCTCTCTTGGTGCGAAGGGTCATTTACCAAACTCGGTCACCCCTGGCCGGACCCGGTGACGACAATGAAGTGGTCGTCCCTCGCTAGCATCGCCGGTGAGCAGGCGACGCAATCTTGAATCGTTTTCTTAGGCGTTGGTTTGCTCTGCCCGCTCCGGTATTTATGTCTATTTACATGCCTCACCGAATCAATTTCACTCAATTTAACTTGTGTTTCTCGAGGGCTATTAAGCGTCTGGACAGGAAAAGAGTAATGCTCGGGATAGACGGTCCCGCGGGCACGGGGGCGCCAGGCTTCCCGAGGCTGCTGTGAGCCGCTGTACCAAATGGATGGTGATCGATAGGTCTATTAATAATTTCGCTAATTTAGTGCAACACAGCAGGACAGGCTAGATGGGTTGCGCCTGGAGTGTTTGGTCTACTGATTGGCCCAGAAGTGTTTGGCACCGCTGAAGAGTTGTTGCGATTGAATCAGATTTCTTCACCGTTGGCACACAGTCGTTGCTGTCAACTTGACGACTTAGTGCTGGGAATGCGAATCCCAAGGCCTCAAAACCGAGTGGTGTTGGACAATTGGACCGAAATCATCATCGCCTTTGTTGAAGGATAATCGAAGTCGAATATTTTCTGCCGTCGACCACAGTGTAAAGATATTGATTGTGAACGTATTGTTTCGTCTAAATTGCTAATAGTGGGGCATTATGCCAATAAAATTACCAGTGGCTTACTGAATACGGATGCATCTACACCACAATCAAGGCACAAGGTGGAAGCATATCGCCCGCAGCATAACGTAGCATACGACCCGACCAGAACGGAGGTCAGGAGGTGAGACCCCCAAATAAGTCCGACCGGCACCGGCCGAATAATATGGAATGCTAATGAGAGTACAATAAATATCAATCCACATCGAACCGAACTATAAATGTAAATATCACCTCATAAATTAATGACCCCTATGAGACCATCCTGCAGGCCGCAGTGCTGCAGTGGTGGGCGTGTCCTGTGTGGGTGGTGTGTGTTCGCGAGCGATCTAAATTATTATTCGCGGTCAACCCGACGGCCAGCACTCGCAACACACCACACGCACGGTGCCCGAAATGGCCCGCGGACGATGTTGTGCCCGGGTCGAAGTGCATAATTGAGCACCGAAAGCCGAATGGGGTGTCGAATTTGAAAGTCAATAGCCAGCCAGCGATAGATGATGGACATCGATTGGAGAAGGGGCCCACACAGGGTGGGCCTCAGAAATTAGTTGATGATATTTCCCGGTACCGGTCCATTCTCACCCGGTGGTCCTGGCTGGCGGAAGTAATGCTGTGGCTGGAAACTATCTGGAAACAGTGATTGTTCCGGGCCACCGTCCGGGACCGTTTCGCACATTAGCGTGGCACTTTTCTCGTTCGCCGGTCCCCTCGACCTACCCTTACCCCGCGAGCGGCAGAGCATCTTAATTGAAAAACTTTCACTCCGCCACTTTCCTGCATACTTTTCTTATCTCGAAGAAGTTTTGTTGCGGTCTTCGTTTTATATTTTGCTTCTCCATTTTTTTTTCGGGGCACCCGAGTGCCATATTTTTAATCTCGCGAATAAATTACACGCCGTGCTTCCGCTTTTGGGCCGGCCGGACATTGCTTCCTAACGCCACCGCGTTCCGCGTTCGGCCGAAGAAGTGGAACTTTCGTGGTCAGGACTCGGTACTCACTTCGCGCACTTTGCCAATGTTTATTTATTATGCTTAACTTTCGGCCGGATTGCCGGGGATTGAAGAACCCGCACGCCGCTCTACCGCTGCCAATCGCTTCCGGCGTGGTCCGGTCCGTACCACTGTGGGGCAGGATGCCGGACAGGTGTTTCCGGTTTCTTGTAAGGCGCCTCCGTTGACCGCCGGAGGTACGGATTGGGCGAGCGGTTCGAGGACGTCAGAAGCTCGTAGTGGCCGGTCAGTGCCTCGTACTCGTCCACCAGCGCGGCTTCGTCGCTTCCGGCTCGGGGATCCTCCTGTTCCGAGCTGCGGTCCCCTTCCGAGCTGATGTCCTTCCGGCGAGTGGCACCCGAGGTCATCACCATCACCGTCGGGTTCATGGTGACCATGTGCTCCTTCAGGCAGTTCTGGAGCAGGTTGAGGAAGTACAGGAACGCCAGCAGTGTCAGCGCGGACAGGGCCGCTCCCTTGCGCCGGCTGCCCGGCTTCCCAAACGAGGGTGTTGATAGAAAGGGTGGTGGCGCCGGTGGCAGGGGGTGGTGTATGATGTGCGGACCTGAGGGGCCTACCGGTGGGGAGTGATAGTCGTAGCCGCCGGGGCCACTGCTGCCACCGTAGGACTCGGCACCGGCACCCGAGCTGAACTTTGTGCCGTATCCCGGCGAACCGTCAGCCGCGGCCACCAGCGGGTGGTGCACGGAGTGGTAGAGCGCCCCCATCGGAGGACCTCCGTCGAACGGTCCGTAGCCCGGCCCGAGAGGGATCGTCGGTTCACCGCCGTACGCCATGTTCCAGCGGCTCGTCAGCTGACTCCGGTCGGCGGCGGCTCGTGGCGTCGAATCGGATGCACCGCGGAATGAGTTCACCACCATGGTTGCAGCGCAACTGTTGCACCGACGATGCACCGGGCGTGCTGCAAGCCGCGGGCACAATTATTGACGGGATCCGTGGAAAAAGAATAGCAAAACGAGCGAAAACCGCTCACGGCACGGGTTGGTGTTGACATCGAAAACCGAGAACCGTGCGATGTGGCCAGCCGCCAGGAACCGGTGCCAGAGTGAGCACGATCACGCCCCATCCCTGTCTGGCCAACGGGACACGCTGCCGGCCCCGCGGGGGGAGAAAACACATGTCGGATCGGCACCGTTTAACAAGCAGTTCCGGTGCACTCCGCAAACGCGACCGACGGCCGGAAAGTGATGATTTCTCGCCGCAGAATGCCGGGCCGGGCCGGGCAGAGGAGCCACTGTGACCGCTAACTATCTATTACAAGCCTTATTAACTGCTTTCTGAAACTGGCTGGGGCTGACCTACCTTGTCGCGAGCATGAACCTTGACAGTGTGTGTTACGGCAAATTAGACGACATTTGCCTCGGAAGTGCACCAGAAGGGAGCAAACTACATTTTGCTGGTAAAAAACCGGCAAAAGCTCAGCACGATGCAGCACTCTTTTGGGGCAGAATTTAATTAGCAAGTTTTTGCTTAACCCAAAAATGAGGACAAAAAGTGTTCCGATCATTTCGAGCTTTAAAATCTAATCAAATGCCTATTTGATTAAACCCACTTTTAAGGGCCTCCGTTACCCATATTTACTGATACAGTGGATAGTGAAAAGAATTTTAGCTACGGAACATTTAAAAAATATGTGAAAATATGAGTTTATCTTGGTTTTAATTTGCCCTTATGAAACACTCTAATCTATTTAATCTATTAGACTCGTCGTTGAAGTTGGAAGCTTGAAGCTTTCAGTTTTTTCCACCAATTTCTTTCATCTTGCTTGAAATTAAAACAATTATTGTTTTCATATTCAAAATGCAAAATCAAGGCTGAGAAACGCACGGTGAAGAATTCACAAGACATCATACTGATTTTTGATCTTGGAACATGGCAGAACCCTCGAAGTATCGTAAACTAACCGATGAAGAACGTAAGATGATCATTAATATGCGTATTGTTTCTTTGTCCCTCGAATTGCAACCGCCGAGCGATCTTGAACAGCAACAGAGATAATTTCTGTTGCTTACTGTAACGGTGTGCCACCCCCTTTTCACGTCGGTCTAGAGAATCAAACGCTATATTTGGCCCCTAGTGACTTTCATCTGTGTTCAAATGATGACGTCATAGAAGCTGTAGAAACGTATTTTGAAGGCGTTCCAGTTGGGATGGAATTCTTGAATTGGAATCTCATAGGACCAAGTACATTGATGTTCAGGGAGGCTATACTGTATAACAAAGTGAATTTCAAACCATAAACATTTGTTTTTCTTATCGCGGCAAAGAACTTATTGAACAGCCTAGTATGCACCTTCCATGAGCCCTTCAATGTTGGATAGTGGGATTATGTAGATGTTTCTTCGTTTCGGAACAAAAAACGCTGATTTGCAGTCACTTTGCATCTGTGCGGTGCAAAAATATTGAGAAAATTCCAACGCATACGCACATAGCTGTTGAACACGGTTGAACAAACAATTGAGCAATCTAAATTAACCCCTTTTCCAACATGTGATATTCAGGTTTCGTAACTAAGCAGGTTACTAAGCTTTTCAGGATTACTTTTCTAGTAAGACCTGCAAAATCGGTATAATCTTCTACGGACGCTGCCGTTCCCTCGTCTCTGCTCCGCTTGAATGGATTCATTTGGGCATTCTTTTATTTTCTTTATTTTTGCCTTCGAGATTATCTCCCCCGAAAGTTATGTAATACCGAAATTCCGACCGAAATCCCAGACCCACCAACCGTCATGCAAAAGGCTTTCTAGACTTCGACCGAACGCCGAACAGCGTTTCCGGTTTTTGTTTCAATTTTTAGGTCTATGTTTCGGTCACTGCTCTTCCTGTGTATCAAGTGGGGTATTAAATTTTTCGCTCACTCCGTCAAACCGCATTTCCAGCAAACGGCGTAATAACCGTTTCCGGCGCAACCGATCGGATCGGTGCCGCACACGGTGCCCGCGGGGATGAACCATCTTATGACGCGGCCCTTAAATAGGCACCATTCAGGGCCGGGGCACTTTTGTGGCCTCGCATTGACGCAAGCGAATCTCTGCCGGCGGCGACCGGAGACCGTTTGACCCACAAGACCCACATCGACCCAAAGTCCATCGGTTGGATCGTTTAATCTTCCACCAACGCCAACGTCAAGTCTGGCCGAAAAAAAACGGAAAATTATAAAGCACCCCATACGACAACACAACACACAGTTGGACGGGTTTTGTGGGGAGAGACTTCGGCGAGACCCGGGCGATCCCCACAGGGCGCCTGGGAACCATTGTCGACGTGTTTCCCGGTCTCTTTTGTTGGACGAGAATTAGCCGGGAGTGACAGGATGAGCAGATCAAACGGTGCCACGACGGTCACCCTCGGGGGATGATGCATTTTTACAGCCTCCGTCAGCTCGTCAGCTCGTCGCCCGGCGGAACTGCTGGCCCTCCCGGATGAGGGTTGTCAAGTTGCAGCAAGTCCCGCGGAATCCCCACCGTCACCGTAGCTTCTTTGCAACTTTAGATTGGCCGTCCTGATGGCGACGACCGCCAGCTACGGGTGCGCGTCCTGCTGGTGAACGGAACTGCAGCGCGGCCCTGAGACTGTGAGACTTCAAAAGCCGAAGTTAATTTGGTCCCATTTTGTCGCCTCCCGAGTGCGGAATGCGGCTGGAAAGACGGCAATATGGAAATTCCCGGCCGGGCTGTACGGGTTTCGGTTTTCCGTTGCTGAATAATTTATTAACTTTTTAACAGGATTTTTTACGAGCTTATCTCGATGAACAAATGGCTTTATCGGGAGATTTCCACGAGGACCTTCGCCCGGCCGGCCGCAGGGCGTATGTCGCGTCGCGTCCGTGTCTGGACGTGGAAAAGGTTACGACGGCAAGCTATGCTTCTTTGTGCAATGGTCTCGGGTTTGGGAATCGAGTGGTTGGTGAAAAGGGTTTGATAAGTGTACATTACTTGACAGAATTTACAATCTGCTCCGTGGACCATTTTTTGCGCTAATTTACATGCGCGGCGTAACAACAGGTACTGAATATATTCATTAAAACATGTCGCGGAAGTATTGCAAAGATAAAACTAACCCAAATTTCTTTCAATTTCATTTCTTTTTGGCAGTTGCTGGGCAGGGACAACGGACGCCATCGTACGGTAACGTATCCTTCATGTTGAGAATTTACAGGAACCGCTTCTAGATGATACAATCCCAATTCCCTATCGAAACAATGGAACTGTTGTGGAAAGCTTATGATACGCAAAACCTTTATCCTTTGTCAGATAGTTCCTGCACATAATCCTTGTTTATCATTGTTGGTGGTTATGCATTCGTTTGGAATATTTTCTAAAACACGACCGCTTCTACTGTGAATTGTGTAGACCACGATAATCCCATTCCATCATCCCGTTTTCCATCCGTTTCATTTGCGCCCCAAACCAGTGAACCGTGAAACGACACCGATTTATAATTCAACGGGTTGGCGCTAGGCACTTCACTCGCTGCCTACATTACGATCGGTAACGCATACACTCATTGTGGCATCTCATAAAAACGCACCTTCGTCCTATCGGGACTATGCGCAGGGCCCGGCCCGGTTTGTCATAACTAATTTTGCCTGGACTAGCCACGCCACCGACACTTGCTTCTGCAGAAAGTGCGTCCTGTTCCACCGTCGTCAGCGGCATCGTCGTCGTAAAACGAAGCCCCCGACCGCGGGCCATAAAAAGTGGGTGCCAGCGGGATGAATAAAATATGGAACAAGAGTTTTCATTAGTTCCCCATCGCAACGGACCGTGTTTTGGTGACGAGCGGGAATGCTTTCACTTCCGCCGCACGCATCCTAGTGAATAGTGCCCCGGGACCTTCCGTCAACTCCGTTCGAGTCAGTCAGTCAGAGTCAGGACACAAGCCGTTTGAATTTCACAGAAGCGCATTTGATCAGCAAGCGAGACCGCGGCCGCTACAGAAGCGGCTCTTTACGGTTCTACTTGTAGCGTTTCCTAGTTTGCGGGTAATTCAGTGATGGGGTGCACCAGAGTGTGATCTTGCAAGGACCACCGGGGGAACATTTGTGACCCTAGTGCATTCGACCTGTCTAATATGCGAACCGTTGCATTAAATAATTAGGGGTTCACCACTGTCACTTCAACCGTTCGCAGCTTGTAGCGAAGACAGCAGCAGCATGGACATTGGAATCCATCATTCCTCGACCCAGAAGCGCCAGAGTTTGTCTGGCTTGCTATTTTTGCTGATCTTCATCCCACCGGAAGTGGGTCGCAAACGGATGCTGGTCGCAATCGCAACGGCGAAAGGGCAGGCGCCATGTCATCAAGCCAAACTCATGAATGCATAATTTGTGCATGGAGCACGGAGTTGCAAATTGCACTTATCTGCGACCAACACGGAGTGTGTTAATGGCACAGAAGGTGATCTTTTCGCTACTTCGTTTTGTGGTTCGTGTGGCCACTGTTGGCGATTAATTGTAATGCTGTAGAATAATTTTCAAACGCATTCCCGCATGAGATAAAGTTCATCAATAACTGACAGTGAAAACGATAGAAGCTTTTTACCACAAAACGTCTCCATTGTGTTGCGAAGCCGGTTCGAATATTTACTTTGCAGCAAAAATTTTCATATTCAAAACATATTCTATCGTAATCCAATATTTATCACGCTTTGAGCATCCCTTTACAGGGGCGTCAGTTGCACCGGGGATTCAAATTCTTGGCTTCCTTGTGTAATAATTCAAAACTAACTCGGCTCAAGCGTTTCACGGGCGTGTCATTGCAAATTCAACGGCACTTGTTTCTGCCCAATAAAAGGGCCATTCTGGCGCTGTTTGCACATTTCACTTCAAATTTGCACAAAATTTGCATCACATTTGATTGTAATTTTTCCGGCCCCCCCCCAAAAAAAAGGAACCACGCGAACCATCTTCGATTCCTTGTGCCGTTTTATAGGGTTTCCGCGTTAAAAAAGGAAATAAAACACGCGGTTCCCTTTTTGTGGAGCACACACGTTTCGGGGGCCCCCGTTAAACTGTTCGCCCGGCTGGCGTACTACTTGAATCGACTTTTCCCGTGTGTCATCAATTTTTAAGTATCCTCAAACTTCCATTTCCACCTAGCTCGCCGCACGTCATCGTCATTCGTACGTAACTGTTGGCGCAAGCAATGAATATGGCCACGGCAACGGCTCTCACTTCCCGGCAACAGCTATCGGTTACGACCTATCCGGGGGAGGGAAGAAGCGAAACTTTTATATTCGGCGTTGATACATTTTACATTCTCGGTAAGCATTTTCTTCCTTGTTCTGTGAGCGTACGAATGTGGATTTTTGATTCCATGTTCGAGGGCCGAAAACGAGACCCTGCCACTTTGTGGACTACAGCCTCCAACGCAACCGGATCCCCGGAGTGATGGTCGAAAATGGTAAAGACAAAAAAAGGATTGCTCTGGGCGGCGTTTGCGAGGGCGATTTTACTGCCCAAAATTTACAGGCTCTTCGACAATTTCTGTCAAATTTCGGCTACTCCGGGGCCGTATCGATCAAAGTTGCGCCACGTCCGACTGCCAATAGATAATACTGTACCGCGTTTTGAAGCTACTGATCGGCAGCCGTCGATTGGTTCGGCGTTCGGGTCGACCGGAAAACGCTTCAAACGCCCTGAAACGAATGGCGGTTCTGGAAATTGTAGGGCACCACCAGGGCAGTGGGGTAGTTTTTCCAGCACAGCCAAAAGAATGTGACACCGAGCAGAAAAAATACACAAAAGGAAAATAATAGGGCAGCTGCAAAAAACATCATACATTCTTTCACATTGTGGCCTCAGTCGAGCCGCCGAGCATGCCGACGTTGACTCAAACGCTTTATGCACACACGGCATCCGGCGAGAGGCGAGCAAACGAGTGTGTAAATATTGTGAGCCACCCCGAAAGGGGGACAAAAAATCCTAAAACTTCGGAAAATGAAACACAAACGACGTAGCGTCGTGGCCCAATGTTGGTGCCATTGGCTTTGGTGAATGGGAAAAGATAAAAAATCTATTTTACAATTCCGGTGGTCTATAATTCGGTTTCGTAAAAAATGATTGCAACAATGGAATTTTGAAAAGCTTTTGCGATTTTCTGTTGGTTCGTATAACCATTCACAAAAGTATTCACAATTGTTAACAAACTTCACTGTACAGTTTATTGCTTGCGAAAAATGTAGGATTTATCAAAGGGAAAAATTAGTAGATAAAAAACACACGAAATATTTTTTTTTCATATTTTCATCACAAAACAACGAAACAGTTTTACTTTACAACCTTATTTTACCAGAGGGGCATTTCGAAAAGGTTGTTGTAAACATTTTGTGCTTTGATAAAGTAATATATTTTGTAGAATATGTTTGAACACAGCTAAAGGCAAATGGATGCTGTGGAATTGCAAACGTCACCTTTGAGCCTTTGCAAATCCTTTGTAGCTTGTTTGAAAGTTCGTACCGTGAACATACGTGAAGAGATTGGGAACCGCTGATTTGGAATTTCAATCGAACTTATTAAACGACCCCAACAACAAATAACACAATAACGTGAATTGGGTTAGCAAACGAACACGCAGCCCGGTGTGGTGCTTTTTAAGCTTGTCCCCAACTTTTCGGTCGTGAACCGGAAAGAAACAAAAACTGGAAAAAAGGACGCCCCACTATCACCCGGAACGCACCGAAACACTCACGACGGCGGCGGCGGCAGCGGAGCGATAAATGTGTCACATGCTTTTCTCACCGGCAACGGCCAACATAGCTGTGCCACTCACACGTTCCATCGGCGTTCGGCTGGCGTTCGATTTGCTCTTCCACTTCGCAGCATAATCCACGACGGCACGCGGTGGCCACGCCGGTTGTGGTGGAAAACATTTTAAAAGTTTATGGCACTTTGTCGCCAATAGCGGACTGTGCCGGGTTTTCGTCGGCTCCGAGGGGGGGGAATCCGGGAAGGTCACGAGCTGCTTTCGCCGCTATTTGCGTGAATGGGCCACGCGTGCGTCGCCGCTTTTCGGTGGTGAGCAAACAATAGCAGGATAGCCGAAGGAAAGCCGAAGAATTGTGCCACGGAAGGGTAGAGAATTTAAGTTAATTCTGTTTACTTTACGCACTGTGTGGAGCAAGATATCCCCATCTTCGCGGTGCCTTTTCGCCGGGGAGTTTTCTGTGTCTGCTGATAACATCTTAAGTGCAGATTGTGCATATATTGGACTGGAAGCACCGTTTCGCCGAAGTATGGCACTGAGGAAAGTGCAACTCCGTGGTAGGGAGAAGCCACTCACTTCATCGTCCAAAGTCATCCGCAAACAGAAGAATGAAAATTGATTTTGGAGTTTGATATCCGTTGCCCTATCGCTGATGGTGAAGCCATCCCATCTTTGTATGGATTTCTTCAAAACATTTCCTTTCAATTTGTTTAACTTATCCCGCAGTAAACATCGTTGTCCGACGGCAAATACGGTACGCGGGAAACTGACGGCCTTTTTGAATACAATTTTATACATTTTATCCCCGTGAGTCATGCAGCGTCAGCGTATATGCCTCGCCAGACTTCGGTGGGCTAGTCGTGTCATGAAAATCGTGGCTTTGACGTTCCTGTCAACAATCAGCCTTAAGTTTATTCTCCGTTCCAGTTGCAACATCACGGGGAACTTCTTATCTTTACAGGATTTGGAAAGGATCCCCGTTTTGAGATGGCCCTGAATAAATAACGCAATTCTTGTGTGAACCGTGGTTGCGTTGTTTTCTTCTGGGATGCCTATTTAGGGGACTGTTTTCTTATAATCGGTGTTCTTTCTATTGTTCCATTGGACAGCTCATTCCAGGTTAACGCCAGCGACATGTTGTGCACTTTTTCCCTTCTGAACCCATTCCGTGGTTGTCGATCCTAACATTTCATGACCCATTTTCGGTTAGAGTTCACCTTCTTACGGGCGCTTTTATTAGTCCACGTATCGTGCGGTCTAACGAGCTTTGCGTTGTGCGGTTTTACGCGCTACGTGACCTAAACAGGTGACCAAGTGCCCTGGTGTCTACTAGTTTGAGGTGCGAGTACTACTAAAAACAGATTCTTTCTTCAAGATCATGTCCTTCAAGCGTGATACCATTATTCTAATATTATCAAATCGGGTTTGAAACAGACCTCACACTGAAAGATGCCATGCCAAATTTAAGTTAAGTTAAGTAGATATTTTGCTACTTCTTCAATCCAGCCTAAAGCAAGGTGTGCACCAGTGGCGTGTCAAAGTTGTAATTTAATGCTGATTGTGGTGGAAAACGGAAGAAAAGTTTTACAACTCGGTAGAAAGTCTAGTCTAGCATTCAAAATGCCAGCGAGTTTTCCAAAACCTCACACACCACACTACACCTCACCAATTTCACCGGTTCACCGGTGATTGGAGCGGAACGCGCTCAGAGCGGGTGCTCGTCATCGAATTCTCGAAAGCAATTAGTAAAATGGTACGATCCGTCGACGGTTCCCGGTGGGCGAAGAATGGCTGGTGCACTTCCAATTCCAGCCATCATCACATTGCACCCCCCGGGGAAGGGAGAGACCCCACCGGGAACGTCGAAGTCGAACCTCCATCGCAGCATCGCCAGCACGATCCAGCGGCCGGATGTGCGGGCTTTGTTTCCGCGGGCCCGCGGGAGTCTCGCGCGGGAGGCACAACAATGAAACTCCGTGAAGAACTCCGAAAAACCCCTTGGTGCACCTTGAGAGGCAAAATAAAATTGAAAAACACGGAACGATTTTCTATACGGCCACCCAAATGCATGCTACTCGCCCACCGGCAAACGCTTCCGATGGGGCCGGGACCATTTTTCGGCACTCGAGTGCTTTCGGGTGGATTCAGAAGTAATTTCGCATCCCGCCGACAGAGCGCGGCCCGGGACAAAAGTCTCAATTGCGGAGAGTCTCTAAATAATGAGTGATGCTCGACTCGGCGAGGAAAAGGATACGGCACTTTGGTGTAAGGAACCCGGGCGCCGTGCGCGGGATGCGGGATTTTCTTCGCTTCCGAACCACCCCCCCCGGAGAGGAATTCGTAGTCAAGTTTTTATTTTATTTTCGGCAAACGGCGCAGTCTTTGTGTTTCCCAAGCAGACCATTTTACCAAATGTAAAAGCGCTGCGCTGCCAAGGCTTCGCTCTTTACGTGACGATTTCCCAGTTTCCCAGCCATTGCGCACATTTTCCCGCGCCGATGGGCACCTGGCCTGGCCTGGCCGGGAGCGACTGAAAATTATGCCATGATTAAAAGCCACCCCTGACGGATCTTGCTAATGGCGCTCTGGCGCGCTGGCTCGGATCCTGTTGGAAGTGGGCGCATTTCTCAAGAAACCGGCCGGGCCCATCCTGGGGGGTCGTCTGCCAGCTTCGAGCACTTTGCTCCACTTAGCAACAACAAAGCCAAGACCCGATGGTCTCCATCAAGTGCTGTGTGTGTGTGTGTGTGTGTGTGTGTGTGTGTGTGTGTGTGTGTGTGCATAAATCTCCAGGAACCGCAGGGCAATGACCGCTGGTGCATCGTCGGCGCATATCATACACGTCTTCGAGACCCTCGAGAGGATCGTGACGGAGCGCCCTCCTTTGATGGGGCGTCAAGTATTTTGGGCCTTGTTTTTGGTCCTTTTTCACTTTCACTACGCGCCGGGGGTGACAAAAAAAACGAAACCCGTGAAAAAACCCCTCCGATCTCCTACGGGTGCTTCAACGGTGCCTTTCGGCAGCGACCCTAACACCACCAAGAAGCATTTGCGAAATTACAAAGTAGCATTGACGGATGCAAACAATGCGGACAAAGCGTTTTCATCTATAGCCGTCGTCGGCTGGACGGACGGACGGTTCTCCAAAAACGGACGGGACACACGGGATGTCCAGCGCTATTCTTCGCCGTATCGCCAGAATCCTATTACGGACCCGGTGTGGAGCTCGAAAAGGTGGAACCGTCGACCCGGTCACCGTCACCTTGCGATTCATTTGCATCGACGCGCGCGGAAAAAGAAAAGACCATTTTCAACGTTCGCTGCTCCGGGTCTTCCGGGTTCCGCTCCTGTGCAGCCAATTTATTCGCCGCAGAAAGTTCGCCGCACTGATGGAGCCTTTCGTTAAATATTTCATCATCACCTTCGCCTGCGAGTCAATCAGTTCGCCGTCTTGCGCCACGGAGCGTGAGATATTGTTTGGATGTGGAAGGAAAATGGGAAAATGGAAACTGCTCCAGCCTGGTAGCCTGACAGCACGGGAAAATCACATTCCGCACAATGCCATTTCCGTTTTCCAGGTGACGCCAGCAGGATCCGTGACGTCCCCCGCGTGCATTCGAAGCTATTGACGTCTGGCGGACACCGAAGTGAGGTGGAATATGTAATCTCATCACCATCGCCACTGGAAGGAAGCGCCTCCGCTTTTCAATAACCGTCAACCTGTTTCGCTTTTCTGACGCGCGCGGGGCCCTTCGGCCGCCTCGGTGTATTTGTTTATCAAAATCTATTTCCCCCAAACACACCGTGGCCACCTCGCGAAGGTGACCGCAATCTGGCCGACTTGACGAAAGCTGAAGCCAAGACTTTGCCCATCGCATCGTCCGGAAATCCTTTGGCTCGCCAGGACCGGCTCCCCGGTCCCGGAGCGGTCGAGGCCAAGAGCTGATCAATTATCTGATAAGTGTTCCGGGGCCGGGCGTTGTAAGGCCAGGCTCCGCGGGCCAGCTCCGAACGTGCCCGGCCAGTTAGGTTCAAGACTTGGCCCCGAATCTTGACACGGTGCCGATGTCAATCGCCCTGGCACCAGAAGGCAAAGAACTAGGTCACCGGGGGATGCCGTGACCGGCCCGTCGGCTATCCGTCAAGCATCCGAGTTTGCAACATCCTGTTGACAGCGTCTGAGCTTTTGTTCGTCGAATTCGGTGGCCCGTTAGCCGTGGAGCTGTGATTAAAAACGGTGAATACGGCGGTGGCGGCCAGTTTCACTCCTGCTCGGACCCTCGGCCGGGGAGAGCTTTCTTAAGATGAAGCGATTAGCATCAGCAAACTAACGGCCACGGCAACGTTTTGATCGGCCACACGGCTGGCTCCAGATTTGGGGCGGCCGCTTCGACTGTCGGTCGATCAATTACTGATAAGCCTTGACCGGCCTCGGCTCGGCTCGGACTTGGCCAGTCGGAACAGGTTCATTTGGGTCACCGTTCCATCGCTTAACGAAAATCGCTCCAACTCCAACCGAACAAATCCGCCCTGGCAAAGATGGCAACATTCCTGTATCCCGCACAGGATTAGGGTGATCCGTGCAGAGTAAAGTCCCGGTGGACGGCCCCGGATAGTTTCCCGGTCTCCGTTCCGTTTAGGCAGCACACCAAGTGGCGCGAAAGGCACAAAAGTTCACTCATTAAATCCGGTGGTACTCTCTTAATTTTCGGAAGTAATCTCTATCCCGCCCGCCGCTTCCCCTCGAAACAGCCCCTGGACGGGAAGCGTTGTTTTTTTTCTGCAAGACCAAATACCGTCGCTTCGCGTAGAGCGCTGCTTCGCCCGGGGGATCCGCTTTCGCCTCGGCTTTATTTATGAGGACATTTATGAACTTTTCGATTAAGCAACCACTTCCCGCCGCGGGTTATGATGTTATGCTGCCGTTGCCGAGGGGTCACACAGCTGCCACTTACTTAAGCGCACGACGGGTGATCCCCGGCCGGGAGGACGATAGTTCGAGTTGCCCGTCGGGGGCGTCGACTGTCTGTGACAGCGCAGAACCGCACCGCACGGTTTCGAAAATATGGGGAAAATCTCGTTCAGCCCGTCCGTTTCGTCCGCTAGAGGCGCGGCTCGGATCCTGTTGAATATTTCAGTGCGCCTAGTGCGCCGTTGGAACTTTGGCCAACTTTACGCCTTTCTGCGACCCAAGAGGACCGGCCAAGTTTAATCTGGTACACTTAAACGCTCCGGCCATCGCTCGGTTCGTTACGGCATTGGACCATTGTTCGCTGTGGGGTATCCACGGGTTTTACGGAAAATCGAGCCTGCACCTGCACTCCATCCGATTGAGGGTCTCGAACATTTCAGACAATTTCACTATACCGACGACAACTGTCAATTTTGATCTTGAATTCTTGAAAAGCAGGATGTTTCGTTTATGCTTTGCTACCTTACACGGCCAAACTGCTTCTGGTGCTGAGTGGTTCTACTCAGACAATAAGCTTTTCCAGTTTATTCTTAACAATTCCTGTTGTTTTAATAGCAGTTTTTACTACACTTCACCGAACAGGTAATCGGTAACAATTACAATCTGAACGGCTCGCAACTCATTAACAACTATATCAATCGTCAATCGTTAACAACTATAATCTCAACGACTACTACTACAATTATTACACACTGAAACGGTGAATATGGGAGCGATGTTCGATGTTTAATTCATGGAGTTGTTATAGTTGTTTCATGTAGTTTAGCCAATTTTGATTGACTAGCGACAAGGATGTGTTGTCTTGAATGAAAAAAATTTTTTTGTCTTTGTCATATTCGGTCGTTTCTATTTCGATCTTCAAACGCAGTCCAAGAAAGCCTTATAATATTCACTGCTTATGGTAAACCCCTCCTCAAAGTAGTTGCTGAATATTAAACCATGCACATCCCGAAATACCGAGGCCAACCATTTCAAGCGATTTTTTTAACTCACGCAACTCTTATGAATCATCGGTGTTTCTACAACCACGTTTGAAGTCAGCAAAGCAACGTTTGTTTGCTGTTTCTGAAGGAGCGGAGTCATTATAAAACATTCAAGCAATTGCTTCGCTTGAACGTTTTTTCCCATCAAGAGTACATAACAAAAGTAGTGTGACTCTAGAGCAGAATAACTCGCCAACTTAGGAGTGGAATATCGTGAAATTCTGATAGCTTTCTTTTGAAGATTAATACTGACTGAAAAGGGGTTGAAGGCAATAAGACTAGCGCCATCTATTTGTTCGCCTTTTCATCCTTTTCCTTTTCCAGAGCCTTTAAAGCCCATGAGTTAATTGAAATTAGTACTCCAGTTCCCAACTTCGGTTACGGAAATTCGGTTAGAAACCATCACAATTCACGTCGCATTTCATTTGAAATGTTACTGGAATCGCTCATCATGTCATTTGCCAATCGACAGCGAAAGCTTAAACTATTTTAAGCGAAATACAAAAACCGTAAAATTAATTAACGTCACCGTAACGCACGTGCATGTGACTTTTATTCAAATGCATGTGTTTGGTGGACACACATTACACATTCATGCGAAACGCAGCCCCCGGCGTGATAAATCAACGCGTTTGCCTGACGCATGGCCGGGCTCTTAAAGGCTGAGGCAAAAACTAAAAAGCCTGGCTTTAAAGTGTCCATATGCTCTTTCATACGTGTTTTTCCGGATCCAATTAACGGACGCTTAATGTCAAAATATGCTACCAATCGAAATCGCGTCCGCTTGTTGGGTACGGTTAGTCACGCCGCGGATCCTGCGTTGCAGCGTGTGATTCGAACAAATATCTTATCATCGAAAGCAATTGCTCACCTTTCACCGAGCTGTGAAAATGATCACCAGGCCATCAGCCCATCACACCGCGTCCCATTTGCACGGGCCGGCTGCGGATTTATATCCAATTCCGAACGTGACGTGGCAGCATCCACCGGTCGCATGATTTGCAACGCTCTGTTCCAGGGACCCGCAATCGCGAATAACACATTTTCATAATGCGCGAACGCGAACACTCGCCGAGATCGAACCGTTTATGATCGATAGCACTTCATCCGTGTCTCATCACCCAGCACGTTGCACATATGCACAGTGCTGCAGTCCGTAAATTGCCATAATCGGTTGATGGTCGGAGGGCGGAATGGTGCACCGGTGACGACCATCTGTGCCACGGTGCCAATAAGAAACAGTGTTCATGTTTCCGCGACAGCTCCCCATCGTGCCCTCGTTCTTCCGAACGGGGACAGGGTTGCAGCAGACGTGGAACGGGCTATAACCCACAACGCTTGCTTACAAAAGCGGCCAGGCGTAGATGATGGACCAAAAAAAAATAAACAGGCGAAAGAAGAAAGAGTAACATGAGTGAGTAACAGTGTGACACATTCGGCGAACACTTCTGAATCAACTTATGCATGTCCCGGCAGCCACTTCCGAGCGACACGGCGCCGTCGCCTGGGACACTGGGAACACCGGCACCTAATCCGTTATCCTTACTGGCCCGCAGACGGTCAAGTGGCAAGAACGAATCGAATCTTGCCACAACTCGACTGATGGTGGCACCGAGTCAGCCTCGGAGAGCGCCGGGAGAGCCTTATCGTGTAGCATCAGTAGCCAGGGACGGGACCAGGGACGGGACCGCAGGATAAGATATATCTGAGCATCAGCACAAAATCTCCCTTATAATAATCCTTTCACCAGCCAACCAGGCAACGACCCGACAAGGATAAAGCCCTGTACCGGAGACCGGCGCCATCGCTGACAACTCCCATCTAGCATGACGCCGACCGGAGCGCCAGCAACCTAAAGGGCAGCCCCCGGGGGCGGGTGGGTGAACACCAAAACTTTGCCCAATCCCAACCACATACCGGAGAGCGAGTTTTCGGGCGAACCCAACCCACGAACTCCGTCCGGTCCCGCGGCCACATGTGTTGAAACAGGCAAAATTGCTGATGCATATCGTAATTCTATGTTTTTATAATAAGCTTAATGCGTATTTCATCAACCATTTACCGGCTGTTGCTGGCATCTTCGTCTTGCGCCACCGCCCGCGTCTGGGGAACTTTTCGGTCGGTGGCTTAAGGACGGCCGGCAAAAAATTAAATCACTTCACACAAACACACACACGTAGAGGCATGACATTGACATGCCACGCGGGCCAAACGTTTGAATCGTTTAGAGTTCCACAGGGCATCTCCGTTCCAATCTCCTTTCCTGTCGCGCGGCAATGGCGATTGGCGATAATGATGGCGTTGATGGCGCGGCACGGCCGTGTCACCCGCTGGCGGTCCAAGGACGAGGGCCACGAAACACTTCCACCGCCAGAAAACCAATCGGAAAAAGGATCCGAATCGGAGCGAATCGCCGGAGAGAATGGTTCACGCAGCCAGCTGTTGCCACGGGCGCCCACAGAATACGCACCGAATCCGAAACGACACCGACGACTGGTGGATCGGGTTGGGCGAATTACTCACTAATGTAGCGCAGCAGCTGTGAAGATCCTTCGCGCGGAGACACCGTCCCGGCCCGTAAACAGCACCTGCGGGTGTGCTGTGCGTGTGCGGAAATTAGTGTGCAGCTCGTTAGCATCTTTACACTTCCGACATCCGGCTCGGTGGCCGTCGCGGCAGTAGTTTCAAACGACCGCCCCAGGACTTTGGTGGATAAAAGGATAACTATTCGATTAATCAATTCCACCTGTGTGCGCCGGGGTGCTTACTGCTCGGGAGGCTCTCCCCAATTTCAAGTCCCATGATGACACCGGATCCCTCGCCAAAGCTGGGGCGTGACATTCGACCACACGTTGGCTCAGGACATCAGCCAACTTCATCAGCAGCAGCGTAAAGTTTGGTGCGTTTGCCGCCCTGTACGTGATATCTTTAGTTAAACACACGGGGTTCACACGCGCTTTAAGGCGCCGCGGCTTGGGTCACTGTCATTCGTCAGACCGCCGACTCATCACGCTCATTTCCTCCCAGACTCCAGCGACGACGAATGGTGTGCCTCGTCGGGTCGGGTCATGCGAACTCGAAAAGGATCGGGGAATTAGATCACGTTCTAGCGGTCCGGCGTCTCCATCAGCCACTGGCTCTGCTCAGACCGGAACCCATCAAACCCGGGTCGGGCGAGTAGCGCCGCCGGTTCGGTTGGTTGATCCGGGTTTGGCGTTCTCCGTGATGCCGAGCACACGGCACACTAATTGTGGCACAATAAACCAACATAAACACCGGGCGTGAGCTGATCGAACTGGGCATTCGGCGCCACAGGACCTAATTTGGATGAAAGAGTGCGCGTGTGAAACACGGTACTTTGGTGTGACTCGTTTCGCGGTTCCGCGATGGACATTCTCGTGATGGCAATGGAGAATGAGCTCGCTCTAGGCAAACGGTCAGTATGTGGGTTTTGAGTTTCACAAACATGGTGCTTAAGCCACTGCTAAAGAAAAAGAAATTGTGATGCGCTAAAGGCATTCGAATATGTTCCGCTTTGCATGTCATGGCAAAAATAAATCTATAACACGGTAATAATTGCATTTACTGCAACAATTATTTGACAAAAGCACAAACAGCAACAATAGATTAGTGACCAAGCCGAATGGTTCAAGTTCCGTACGTAATCATATTTTAACAATAAAAATAAACGCAGAGTAACGGCAGAAATAACAGGAAATGAAGTCACTGTTTGACCTTTTAAATACACGTGAAAAACTTCTGAAGGAACTAATTTAAAGATAAAGCTGAAAGCGTGTTTCCACTGTAGAATTATTAATAATTACTATTATTAATGCGTTTGAGGTAAGCTTTGGCCATAAAATGACGAGAATGGGATAAAAGTCATGATAAGATGATTTTCAAAATGACAACGATTTACCGCAAACCGGTTAAATCCTATCTCGAAAATGTCAGATGGGAGCTGTAAACTCACCCGCCGTATTCACCAGGTTGTTCATATACTACGTATCTATTCCGTGCATTAATAACGATTTATGAAAGTATTGAAAAATTGCTCTGTTAATGGATCGCTTCTAAAGATTAGATAGAACTTATCGACACGAAATACGTGAATTATCTAGTTATGAGTCGGTGCTCATTACTTTATTTTTTAAAAAAAGGGTTTGGAGACAACTCCCGGACTATTTGTGTCCGATTCCTTGAGACATAACTTTTAGACTGACTTCTCCGTCCCTGGCTAGTTCCTGGCTAAACCCTGACTCCTGGGTGCTCTCGCGGTGTTGCACGTTGCTGTCCGCGTGTGTTTGGCTTTCCCACGATTCTTCCTGTCTCGGGTGGCGCGCGTTGGTCGGTTTGGGCTGGCGCGTGGCTTCCCGTGACGTAAAGGTGCAGTGTCAGCGTCTGGCGTTGTTTACGACGGTGAATGCCGATGGACGTTCCCACGCGTTGGTGCTCTTAGGCTGGCGCGTGGTTCTCGGGTTGCTCGCGCTGGTCGTCTTGGGCTGGCGCGCTGTTCCCGGTGACACGCGGCGTCTGGTGTATGTAACTATCTAACGAATAAATAGCTAACAATGGATAATACTTTCATTATAGTAATCATATGTTTTGTTATTGTATGTAGGCCACAGTTAAAACATTTTCCTGATTATTAACAGCATTCATGAATTGGTAAGCTGTCGTGGTAATAGTTTTTTGCTTAAATATTAGAATTGACAGCATAAGCATCGTTATTTGTTGTTACTAATGTAACGCCTTTACTAATCCATTAATGAATTCTATAATTTCGAATATTGTTTTGAAAAATGCAATATTACTAAAAGAAACCCACTTGTTTCGAATTTTTCGATAGGGAAAGGCCATTGCCTCCCTTCCTTTTCGCCTTTTTCACCTGATTGCTTTCGTCTGTTACCCCTTTTCGGCACGGACCTGTCACTTGTGTAAATACCTGATCACTCCTGATCACAACAACTGATCGTAACGGCATATTTTCGTAACACCACTGCTAATATAAACACCCGTAAGTACACCCGAAAACCTTGTAAGTTTATTCTTCACGTAACATTTGGACGGCTCCTCGCTCGTTGATGTGTCTACGCTTAACTGTTTTACTGTTTGCAACAGGTGACAAAAATTCAAAATGTTTGAAAGGCATTTTTCAAATGGCAATCCTCAAATGAATTCTATAAGGATTTTATCAAATTTCCATTTCATCCGGTTACGATGTTTACATCATTATTGGCTCGTCTCAATAAGGTATCAAACTCATGAAAAGTACAAAGTGCCAGGCGTCTCCATCAATCAGGCTACACGTGTAACCGAAATGGTTATTACAGTTTCGGGGAACTCGACAAATGTGTAATGAGCACTGCCCTGTGGCACTATGAAACGTTTCCCAGTAAGTCAGTTGCCACACATTTCGTTATCTAAACTTAATTATTATTTTCAGAACGGAGGCATATGGACACAGCTGCCGCTACCCACAGGGGGGCCTAGTTTAGGAATCAGGAGAAAACTGGACAACCGATAGACATCAATATCTAGATGAATATTTACTCCTGATTGCGTTCACAAACCGGCTCGGCATGCTGACCACCGGCACTGCCCATCTAATAAACTTCCACTCCACAAACAACTCGCCCACGGACGACATCAATGACAATCCTCTGACACACTGATTGAAAACACCTCGCCCGAAACGTCATCTTCGTTGGTTTCTCTTTCAACCTGGCATCCCGGCCACCGTTGCGTGGACTGGTTGGAACAAAGAAACAGGATAGAAATAGCATGCAACCGAACCTCAATCACGAGCTGGGAGCATCAGACGGTGATTACGGGCCTCCTCCTCGGCCACGGTCGCTCTCCAGGTCCATGTCCTGTCCGGTCAAGTCTGGTTTTACCGTCGGGCTGGCAACGACAGGTACCGGGTCTACCATTGGCCGGGGGGCCCAAAACTCAAGACTCCACTCACAAAAGCAATCGGAAATTTATCGCCTATCATTTCCATCAGATGACAAACAACGTACCGTACCCTCCGGTGGTCCGATCGGCCGGCAGAACAACTAGAGGGCTACGTTTTGTTGCTTCAATGAAACCGACTAAACACTGCACACATACTCTTTGTGTGTGCGGGGCCAAAGTGCAAATAGAATCTTCCTCTGGCGGGGAATTGCAATCGTGGCCGTAGGCTGCTCCAAGCTGTCAGCCCATAACCATAACATAACCTCAACAATCAATAAAATCTTTCAACCATTCGACCGACCCAGGCCAGATCGATCCGTGTGCCGTTTTCGACACTGGAGCCGAGCCGGAACGGAGAAGGTCCTTCCCGCAAGCCCATCGGACCGTTTGCCAATTGCCTGCCACGGTGCTGCCCAAAGAATCCTCTCCGGTCCTGGTACTTGGTGGTCTGTGAGTGTGCGTATGTTGGCGAAGCCGGACCAGGTAGATATAAGGTATGAGAGGAAGAGAGAAGGAGAGAGAGAAAGCGAGAGAGCGATGAAGGTCGGAAAGCATCAATGACAGTGCTGGTGGTGGGTTCGTTCTGCGAAGGCACTTATTTATGAACACTTCATTCATACGATATTTACACCTCCGACGCAAGAGAGAAGGCAGTGGAACGGGTGGCGGGTGCAAGGGTAAAAGTTGTCCCATAAAGCACTCGACCAGCCGCACACACCCAGCCTGGGCTGGTGATTGCACCGGAAGCCGGACCAGCCGGAATTGAGCCGGAAACGATGAAGTGCACGGGCAGGGCCATAAACAAATCATTCCCGATGTTTCGTATGTTGCCACAGGGTGGGGCCCCCGTGTGCAATAACCTTTACCCCCCCCTCCGAGCTGGCCGGAATGCAAGCATCCTGGCCATCATAACACGCCCGGCAGAACCACAGTCCATCGTCCACGTCCTATCCACGACGGGTTCTCAAGATTGTTTCTAATCGTCCAATTTGTCCCTTCGCTTGGCTCAGCGGTTGCAGCGGTCCGGCGAGTGCGGTCCAGTGGCTCCCGGCCAGGCAACCGCAGGACCGTGAAAAACGGCACCTTAATTTTGCGGTCACTTGACCATCGCACCGAAGCGTGACTTACGGCGGACGACGGACGAGAAGCGCGCCCGCTCGGCATGCAATTTGGCCATCCAATTAAAGCCCGCGCTATGGTCGAGTTGACGAGATGAACCAGCGTTGTGGCCGCCCGGAACCACCTGGAGCCGGCGACAGGCCACCGGCGCCGCACCAGGACGACGCTGCGCTGCGACAGCAAAATTAAATTAAATGTAAAATCCTTCAGTGCAAATAGTTTAAGAAAACAAAAACTCCTTTCCACGGTGGCCACGAGGGCCCACTGGGCGCTAAGTGTGTGCTTATGATTCCATCAAAAATTATGTTCCTTCCGTACCCTGCCCCCGGGGTGGTTGCCTCATGATCACAGGATCACGATACGGCCGCCAATGACTCATAATCGTGCTCCACAACAGTCCACGGGTGCAATAGCTTGACGCTTGGCATGTCTTCGCATAAAATTCCGGCGGTCCCGGGTACCGGAAAAGGAATAAAACTCTGCTCCAACTCTTGACCATTCACGGCGGGCTCGGCGACGATAGCCCACTTAAAACACGCCAGCTTCTCACGATGCCGCACGATAGGCGGCCGCGGACCGGGACAAAGTGCACCGTTGGGACCGCGCCCGGTGGAGAAATGCCCAAAGAAAATGGCTGCCCAAAACATCGGCCAACGCTAAACGTTGAGTAATCATTAAAATTAAGGAGCGCCAATTTTTTTTCCCCCGCCCTTGGTCGCTGGCCCTTCCGTGCCTTTGTTTCTCAGCGGCGAGCAGTTTAACGTTCCAGAATGGCCCTGCAAACTGTTGATGGCGGCCATTTCCCGTCGAGATGTGAAAGGTGCTCCAACCGCTGAGCGTTTCGTTTTGCTCTTCTGTTTTGGGCCACAGCACTGGAGAGTGGTTAATGAGAGGTTTTGGGAGAAAAAATTAATTTACATGATGCTTATCACAGCCTAGCTGGCGAAATGGAATGTTTTTTCCGGTGTTTTAAAGTTCGGTTAATAGAACTAGGGACTGCTCGGAAGACAAACGAAAAAAAAGTCACTTGGCACACCGAATCCACGTCGTCCCGGATAGCACAGGGAGCGGTATACAGATTAACAAAAATATTACTAAATAATGGATATGCATTGCCTTTCGCTGGGGAAGTTATCGTTGACTTGGCAAAGTATCAACGTCCGGTCACCCGGCACCTGATGGATAAATTGTAAATAATTACATTTGCTGTTCCATTGCGACGCATTGAGTCCCAAGGCGGGCTGGGTTTGCTTCGGGGCTTGCGGGAAGGAAATTTTGACAGGAGCATAAATTCACCTTCACCCGGAAGCACCGCCCACCGAACCGGACCGGACTATACGGAGCGCCGGAGTGCCCGGGTGCTCGGGTGTATTCATAAACTTTCTATCAAATTAATGTTCTCCACTTCGGCTGCGTGTTGATTTTGTAAATTAAAAGAAATTAAATTTATTTCCACGTAGATTTATTATTCCTCAGCCACCAGCACGGCTGGTGGCTCCGTCCGAAAGGCGAGGATGCCTCCGGGAAAGTAAGATCAATCGCGAGGGTTTGCCAGCATCCCAACTGGAGACCTTGTTGCTGACTACCAAACTGGTGTGGTGACTACAGATCGGAGATTGAATGTGCCCTCGGTGTTTGAGAAACGGGTCTGTTTGTGCTGGACTGTGCTACGGCAGAAGCGGAAAGGATTGACTTTACCGGCAGTTCATAATCCGGCAGTCACTCAACTTGTAACATTTATTATCTCACATCCTTGAGCAACATCTCCAGGGCACGTCGGTGTCGGTGTTAGCAGAACCATGGCTGGCTGGCGGGTCTTATCTAAGCTTACAGACAGGTGAGCAACTTCAAGCAAACTGACTTCCTTCCCTTTCCGTTAGCTGAATAATTATCCCTTAAATGAGATTTTTGTCACTTTCAAGTGGATGTGTAGCCTTGTTTTGCATGTCAAACTAGTGTCGTTCTTAGGATTTCTTTATTTGTTGGATGGCAATCCAGTAAAATTTCACCGTTCACGGGTTACCGTTTTATTAATGTTTTAGCAGTTAAGTATTTTATGCAGAAAAGTATTTTATTTTATCTCGATAACAGGTTAACTATCAATTGTATCTATCAAAAGATGCGGCCGTGAATGCAAAACCAGTTGAAAAGTGTGATTACCTACAGTGTGAATAGCTTGAAACAATTATGTTTAGTTGACCGTTCAAACAATCAGAAAACTATTGATTGTTATTTGTTAATCGTTCCAGTCAACAAATGTAAACGTTGAGACTTCGTTTTATACTAATAATTGGAAATTTGTGGAGTTGTGACAGCCGACGTTCGCTTGTTTTTTTCCGACTGTGACTTTTCCTAGACCAACTCTTCATCAACTATTCAACGCGCTATATCGACTGCACATTGTTACAATAAATCGCTAACATTTTACGCTTTAATACTAATCCGCGGTTTGTTGAAGCAAATTTACATACAACAATCATAATCCTGACCGAGCCGCACATCCGACAAGTGACGCGTCCCTGCGCGTTATCGTTTTAATTCACCCGAACAGTTGTTTGATTGATGTGGCTCATACAAAACACCATATTTGTGCTGCAGCACGCACCGACGTCATTGGCGTTCTCTTTGGTTCGGATTAATGAATTTTTGAAAACACACAAACCACAATCGCAATTTCACGAGAGTGGCAATAACTGAAATCCGCTGTTTTGTCCGCACGCCGATTGTGATGGGCAAAGAGGGTTAGCGTACGGTGAACATGTCAACACATCCTGCCCTGTCAGGTCCTGTCCATCTCTGTCGATGCGCCCGAACGTGCACCTTCAAAAGCCATTGCCATGTTTTATAAACATGACACTTACGGTGCGAACCATTTACCTTGCCCAGGGCTCCGAAGCCGGCCCGCCATCGGCCCCATATGCTAATTTTCCAATGTATAACACATGTAATTATATTGTTCCATAATGCCGGGCCGTTGCGCAGTCGCCCGGGTGCCGATTGTCCGGGCCGAGCATCGAGCGCGGCTTACACCTGATTGCCAACCCAACACTCGGGCTTGCTCGAGAAGGTTTGATGTATCCCCGCGTCCACGGTGCGTCGCCGGTGCCCACCGCACAGCTCATAAACACTCAATCCATTAGCGGAACCTTCGCGAATCCGGAACGCGCGAACGTGTGTAGCGAATTTGCATACCCAGCAGGCGCAACGTGTCGTAAGCGCCACGGAACAGGCATAATAAACCTACTTTACATCCGCCATTCGCTCCGGCCCGGTGCCGGGACCAATCTAATTTATCGGTCATCGGGAACGCAACGAGATTAGAGCTTCACGCTCGAGGCCCCCGAAAGGGCGAGGAAACCATTAGCTGGCGCCGGGTTTCATCCCCATAAACGGGATCGGCCCTCGGACTCGCACGACCATCACGTTGCACTCTCGACTCGGGAGACGTTGCTGCAAATTGAAATCCTTCCACCACGTGCGGAATTGTCCTTCGCTTCGAGCGAAGGTGAAGAAAAAGGAGTAAACCTCAAGAAAACCACCGGCACGGTGCACGATAAATCAAATCAATGAAGCATAAATATTACATTACCCGACCGGGTGGCCAACGTTGGGTCGCACACGCGAGCGGTCGTGTGACAATCGTCCTCGGCTGCCCGTCGTCTGTCGCCGCCCGGACGGACCGATCCCTGCGAGCCACCGAGAAGATGCGCACGTGAGTTGGCAGAGCTTCAAAGCTGAATAATAACGCAATTTGATGACGATAATATTGCCCACGGTTTCCGGTGTCTCCGGCGGTTGCTTCCGGCAGATCACCGTGATACACAGACCGGCCGACGGGTCCCGCGTCCCGTGCATTAAGCTCCCCGCACCGTGGCACCGACACTCGGTCGCACCGTCATGAATAATCCATACGTAAAGATCATCCTGGCTGTCGAACTTTGGCGCTCCGGATGCGGAATATAAATGAATTGCCCGCGGCAGTCACCCGCGGCATATTAGTAACTGCGTTCCTGCCACGGCACACTCGGCTGCAGGAGTGCACGAGTCCTTGCGAAGTTGCAGGCGAATTGCCCTGCCGAGAGCAGCCAGTGTCTTTGGTTCCTTCTTGGCTTGGCGGCCCCCGGGAAAGTTTGTGCGCACTTTGTTCCAACTTTTATCTATCTGGCCCAGCGAGCTGGGCGTTTTTTGTGCCACCTTCACAATGCACACGAAGCCGATTAAGACAGTCATATTCGCTTTACGATTCAATTTCGTCTTGAGACACTCCGAACTTTGCGCGGGATAGTCGTAAGTTAGTCAGGGACCACATTCCAGGGGTTTGGCTTTGGCTTCCGGAGATTTCGGATTTCGGAAACTTATAACAATTTGACGCAACAAAAAGGAGTAGGTTATAAACGTAAATAGTCGTGGGCTAAGCTATAATTTGCTTCGCCCCAAAAGTTGTTTTCCAGAAGTGAGCTCAAAAGTTTCTAGATTATCGATGCGAACCCGAAGTTCAAATTGAAACATTCCACCAACATCAAGCTAATTTATCGGCCCAAAGTTGAAAGACATCTTTGGGAGAGGTTCGAAAGTTTTTTCTCTAATTTACACACCACGCATTGTTGCATCCAGACCAGGGCCGAGGACGGGCCGCAAAACTTGTGTCCTTTCGATAAGCTGACATCGCTGCATTCCGGCCTGGCACATACCGTGACCCGGTCCCGGTCGCGATCTCGCGGCCACCGCCAGAAGCAATTATCGCGAGCGTTACGCTCAATCGTCTTCGGCTACTCAAAATGGTAGTTAAATTTAATGGAATCCCTCGCGCGACTGGAACGCGCTGCTCCGGTCAGTCGTGGCCATGTCACCCGTGTGCCACATTTCAGCGCCGGCGCTCCCGGGAGGGTCCGCCATGATGCCCAGCCACTGGGTCCCTTATCCTTCACTGGGCGACGTGCCACTGGGGCCGGCAGTGGCAGCGGACATGAAACGGAATTCCTCAGCCGTATAATTTTAATTATTGTAAGATAAACATTAATTAGTTTCCATTTCAATTTCGATGCCTTCGCCCTGACGTGTTCACCCTGATCCCTTGGAGCGTTCGTTTGCGGGTAGCGCTGCGGGTGTCTGGCTGGCTTCGTCCGCTACCGAAGGACAAAAAGGAACCGGCGACCTTGGTGCCTGGAAGTTAGAATTCGCCAGAGTTCACCCCCGGGTACGGGGGTTGGGGGGGGGGAGGAGTTTTGCCAGCTGATGAACCGACGGACTTGGCGGTTTGAAAAACGTCCTTTTGTCGGCAAATCCCATAACACAGCGGTGTGGACGTTACGTTTGGACGCATCGGGAACCGGGCACCGTTCGCCAAGAATGTGTACCAGCTCAACTTTTCGGGTCCCTCTCGAGCTACGGAACGTTACACGAGCAAAAACAAACCCTCTTTCGATTCGGTTTAATTTTCAACCTTGTTTTTGTGGCGGTGGTTGGGTGTTCTACAAAATTCCAAGATAGTTGAGACTTTAGCGACGGTTGAAGCGATGCCTTCCCCATGGTGCAGCGTTGAATTGTTGTGACCCGTACGTGATGGGACCGAAAATTAGCTACGGGCACAGGTTCTTCTTCGTTTGATTCAGTCGCGTTGTGGCCGTCTGTTAATTTTTAACCCCTTTTTTATGCTTATTAGAAATATATAAAAGTTTGTTCACAAAAAAACAGATGATTTACGCATTACCAGGTACAGCTCTAGCTGCGAATTTGGTGCCCTTCGTTATGCTTTTTTGACAAAATTACCTTGTTTTGACATCAGGAAAATAATTTTATGTCGAAATAAAATTAGTTTGCGTTCTTCTAAGATTGAAAAAAAAAATTGTTCGCATCTTATCGTTGAACAGGTTCGACCATGTCAACTTTTGTGCCTGAAAATGACGTTTTGTGGGGATTATTGCTTTTCTGCTACCTGCTGAAACACATCAAATGCTTTTCGAAGCTAACGATGATCATGTTTTTTAAAGACCGCAGTATGGTTTGAATGGTTTGAATGGTTTAAAAAAATTGAAAATGTTGAGAATGGTAAAAAAGTTGATTAACAAGTTTAATAATGACTTAACTCGGAGGATTCCAAAAAAGTTCTAGGACGCTAAACTACAAGAACTTTTAGACGAAAATGACACACAAGCGTAACAACAACTCGCGGATCAGCTAAATGTGGCACAATACGCCGTATCATTACGTTTGAAGGTCCTGGAAGATCCAGAAGATTGGGTGCCGCATGAACTGAACGAAAGAAAGCAGGAAAAAGGAATGTGAATTCGTGATCGTGATTGGGGATGGAAAGTAAATTAATTTTAAGAATCGTAAAAAAGACGAGAAAGCCATCAATTTCGACTGCAAAACCAGACAGATTAGGCAAAAAGACGCTGCTGTGTATATGGATAAAAAAGGTGTAAAGTACCACAAACTCTTAAACCAGGTGAAACTGTTAATTCAGTCGCTACCGACAAAAATTGCTCAATTTGAACCATGCATTGATATAAAAATGACCACAATCCGTCAGCAGACACGCGGAGGTAACTTTTGCTCCATGAGAATGCGCCTGGACACAAATCAAAACTGGCTTAGGATACAATCAAGGCACTTGGCTGGAAGCTGCTACCTCCCAGCGCTGTATTCTCCAGTCTTAGCCCCTTCCGATTATCATTCATTTTCAGTGATGGGACACGCATTGGCTGAGCTCTTCGATACCTACGAGAAACTAGAGAATTGGATGACTAACTGATTTGCTGCAAAAGACGAAGAATTGTTTCGCGTGGCATCCACAATTTAACAGAAAGATAAGAGAAATGTATATCTAGCGATGGCACATACTTTGAATAAAATAGAATATTTCATTTCATTGTAAAATTACTTTATTTCTTTATAGAAAAATCCGGTTTCATACTTTTAGACCTGGCAGTTGCAGAGAACCACACAAGAGCGAGATTTGGTTTGAAAGTTGCCCAATTCAGCACAATCATTCTATTGTGCACTAAACTGTGGTCCTTTGTTCCGTGCACATGGTCATTGTCGTTTGACACATCTAGTCAGACGTCTGGTTGAAGCAGCACGTAAAACAATCCCTGCTCCCAGAGAAACGACCCAGCTTTCTGTTTTGGTGCAAAATCCCAAGCCAAATAAATCCTTGCGTCCAATTTCTATCGTTTACACTTCTTGGCCGAAACCCATATTTTCCATTTGAGTGTCCTATCGAGCGTAACATACACACACACCCACGGCGGGCAATCCTGTCTAACACGCCGATTTTGGAATTATTCTTCCCACTATAAATCCCAACCGACCGCGTGCTCGATTGCGTAACAGATTCCCGGCACCACGAAAGGATTTGAATCTTAATCCGCGGAGGCTATATTTGTTTTGCGGCCCCGGCACGCCCATCGCTCGCCTTCAGCCGTCGGGCCTCCAGAGCTTCCGGTGTACGGCCGCACTGTCCGGTCCGTCCGGCCACATTTGCCGACCGCACGGACTTCAAACGTATGCTTTAACCGTCGTCGTTTTTTGACACGAATCGGGCCCGGGAAAAAGTTCCCACTTTTTGTCTGCAGTCCCTTTGGCCAGGTCCGCCCGCGCCGGGCGCAGCGAGCGAGAGGGAGGCGAACAAAACAAATATTTTGTCGAAAATTGCCACGGCGGAAAATGGGAAAAAGAGAAATCGCAGCGCGGTTTTTCGATCAGTTGCGGTCGACATGCGAGCGAAATGCGGGAAAACTAAAAGCACACACGCCGAAGTGCGCGAGACGAGAATTAAAACAATAACGCCACGAAAAAACGCCACGCCACCGTCCAGCAGGGCTCCTGGGAGATAGAAATGCCTGCCGCCAGGATCCAGGGCCGTTCGCGCATATTTGGTCCGGCGGATTGCGCCTTTGCGCCATTCACAAAATAATAAATTCCTGCCATCTTTTCCGAACCGATCACCGTCACGGCTTCCCATCGATTCCGGTGGTCGCACTTTTTCCGCCCCTGTTCCGGAACGAAGCTGCCGCTGTGTGTGCGTTTGGCGAAGTGGGCAGCATTTCGCTTCGCTGTGCTGTGTGCAGTGGGCAGAAAAGTTGCACAGTGGAAACTGGCAAAAGCAGAATCGGGCAACAATGCGCTCAATGGGACCAATCAGCCGCCTGGTTGCGTGTTAGATTGTGTGGTACGTGTGTCCTTTCGACGGGTGTCCTTACTGACACTCACGTCACAGAATGACCAGGTAGAACAAAAGAAATACCTATTATTCGCTCTATTAAAATGAGTATTCATTTCTGTTCTTTTTGGTGACTCATTGCACGACCCAAAATGGTTCCCATTCCACAATGCAGCCGTTCTCCGATCCATCCATTGCTCTTAGCAGACCCCCAGTGTGCGAACGGCACAGGACCCGATCCGCTTCTCGTGGTCCGTTGCAAACCACTTCGCGGGTTACTGTTTTACCACAACCACACACAGACACGGCTGGTTCGATGGTTGTCGAAAAACCGGCCCGAAACCCTAATTGAATTCCCCGGTGGCCAGCGATGGCTACAAAATGTTCGCTCCAAGCGTCGAACGGGATCGTGAAAAATCTAAAACTCCCTTGAGGCCCGTCCACGGGCACCGGAGCGGTGGTGGCCTAGCTCGATGGTCCGTACGCAGTAAGCTTATGTTGATTTGGATTACAAGCACTCGTTTCGGTTTACGAGCGTCCGCAGCCCGCAGCCCCCCCGGGCCAACACCAGGCGCCTCCACGAATCCCTGAGCGGCATACAGAGAGCTTAATGTTGCATTAAGCAAAGCTCGGCGCTCGGCGGCCACGTGGCGGAGACGGTGGCAGGCGAGTGAAAAACGACCCCCGGGCCACCACGTGGGAGTGCATCAATGATGCACCCCCACGGGTGGTGTTTGCTTTCGATACGCCACGGACACTAATTCCAGTAATGACGTTTCGCACCATCCAATCGGTAATCGGTTTCCGCGCGTGTATGCGTGTGGAAATGAGGAGCATTTTTCACAATGGCCGCCCGCATCCCGTCCGTTCCGGAGGCGTGTGGTGGTGTGCGTTTATTTAACAATTCACCGGTGGCCGCAAATCTCCGAATAAACATGACACAATTAATGGATCACTGATTTCATCCCTCGCTCCGCACGCTCAGAGGACACCGCATGATGGTGTGGCGTGGCGGAGTATTGGAACAAAAAATCGGGGAACACATACAGGGGCACGCACACGACCGAACTCACCCTCGGGTCCTGATGACACATCACTGGCACCGGACACCGGGCACAGGGTCCATCCACGGTCCATGCGTTCGGAGGCCGCGTTAAGCTGGCCGAACGTTCTCGTCTACGCGGCGGCGATGATGCGGTGGTCGGTGGCCATCGTTCCGGTTCACTGACCGTGGATGCAAAATTGATGGCAAGGAAAACCACACATTACTCTCGACTTGCGAGACCTCGGTGCCATCGCTGGACCTTCCGTCCGGAGCCGGACCACGCATGCTGCGATTTGTCTTCCAACGATTCCTGCGGCGCGTAGTTACGCGATTTGTTCGCGACCGACGCGATGTTGATCTTTTGTGGCGGCCAACGAATAGAAGATGGCTTCTGGTGGTATGACCACGAATCGACAACCGATGGTGTCGCTGCGTGTCAAAGTAACAGGCAATCGGGAAGATTGTAGGTCAACAGTCCGAGGTCTTTCGAAGCAAACATACTACATGATTAAGATTACTTTTAACCAAAACAAACAACCCTGGCAGGCCATTATGCTCGAGTAGGTAAATCGTACCACGGACAGGACTCGTCTGCTCGACAGGGATGGCACGTAAATTCGGTGTCCGGGTGGCTGGGTGCCAGTGTCAGTGTCCGAGAGTAAATACTGCGTCAGACCAACTGGCCAACGGCCAGTCAGTTCGGGACGACGATAGAAGTCATCGACACTGGACTTCTGACAAATTGTGCACCGCCCATCAGTCTGGTCAGGAGCTGGCGTGGCGTTTCGCTCGTAACCGGACCTAGAGACGGACGTACGTGCCCATCCCGGGGCCCGTGCGTCCGTTTGCTTCATTCTATCTCAGATTCATGGCCTCGTTAGAGGTCCGATAATCATAAAGAATGACTCTAAAAGCTATTCAAGTTGCTTTTTTTACGATGATTATATTTCTGCCCAACGCAGAGAGAGAGAGAGAGAGAGCGTGTGGAGGGGCCTTCGAGGTGCCTTGGCTTCCTTTTCCTTTTTTTCTTTTGGCCGATACACTCGGTGCACCTGGTGCCGCACACGTGCGCATGGTTTTACGTGAGCATTCCATTACGGGAATGAACTAATGCAGAGTACTGCTCCACCCCTGACCGCTCAGCACGCTGGGCTGGGCTCGGTTGTGGTTGTCTGGTGAACTTTTGGGAATAAAATTTAAACCCACTTCGGCAGGACTCCAGGACACCCGCCGGGAGGGGTCCCACCGGTTAACTCGTTCAACACTGCCGAGCCGAGCGCCGAGCAAGTTCCGAGCCGATCCGGACAAATTAAATGATTTTCAACATAATCTTCTTCGACGTCGGCTTTCCCGTTGGCCCCGTCGATGTGCATAGTAATCCGCAACGAACCGTCGACCGTCTCGGGCGGGGATGGCAGCAGCAGCAGCAGGCAGCTTCTGGTCTTGGTGTCTTGGTCCTAGCGGCGTGCGGGCCAGAGATGCGCCTTTTTGTTTCCCTTTATTTTCGTTTTCCACTTGATTAAGGAACGTGCCAGCTGTTGCCGCCCGGCCGGTGGCCTCTGTTCGGTGTCAGGGCAGCGACTGGGGCAGCGATTTAATCATCGGCACCCGGGAGTGAGCGGCCACTGGCAACAAAGACGTTCACCCGTCGGACACTACAACACGTCGCTGGGATGGAACCTGACAGGATCAAAGTTTTCCGAACCCGTCGACACCTTCAAAGCGGGAGGCCACCAAGCGGACCAGTTGCTTGGGCAAGATTCTGGATTAAACACGTAACACGCCCAGGTGTGCTCATCGGTGCACTTATTTCAATCTTAACCCGCCTGTTACCGGAATATTTTATGACTCTATTATTAATCATCACGTGGCGCGGGAAGCTCCGACACGTCAATTACTTAGAGCAGATCGGAACCGCGTTCAATACTGAACTTTGTGCATATTTTAATTTATTGTTATTAGAACGGACAAACATGAATCAAACAGAAAGCATATCATTAGACAAGCAACTAAATGACTTTTCAGTACGCAATTAACAAATCCAACACGATAAAACGTGCAAGTATTCAGAACTAAGTTTCTGAAAATTTTTCTAATAATAATATCAAATTATGGTCCCACAAATTCGTTTTCGTATAGTTGTTGCCTCAACCCAATGCATTAAGTTTTAACAAACAGAATATCGAGACGGAAAATCAATGGAGTAGTCGAGATGTTCCGAAAACTCCGCCATGCTGAATCGCTCCGAATGGTGAAAACTTTCTGATTCCCTGCGGGTGTTTTGGCGGTAACCATTGATTTGCTTAATTTTCATCGAATTCCACAGTAACTGGTCCGTAAGTTTCTCGAGCGCTACGTTGTGTAAATGAAACGGAGAACGAACGGAGACTGAGGTGGAAAATCCCAGGCCCAACATTGCGGCCAATGGGCGAATCGGAGTCCGACCTACAGCCAAACTTCTACATTTACAATCAATCCTGTTGAGCAACACACACGTCATCTTAATCAAACTCAGTTGCAGCTGGCGGGCATTAGTAGACTCCAAGTTTGCCATACTCAATCCCCGCACGGAGAATGTTTTTTTAAAGCGAAAACTAATTTCGACACCGATCCTTCTCGGAGCCGCGGGGCGAACGCTGAAGAAGCGCCTGAATTCCGTTTCTGCGGAAGATTCTGCAAAATTGGCTTACTTTTCATACGGATTAAGCCACACTGTCTGCGCCGGGCGCACATCCTCCGGCAGCCGGCAGTTATTTGCGGTGTTCCTTGGCCCGCTCGCGATGTAGGCATCCAGGCCCTGCCAAAACTTTTCCTCTGTTGGCCCATTTTCTTGTTCAACAATTGTTTAATTTAATTATTCAGCCATAATACACCGCAATCATACAGGTTAGCGTGAACCGTGGCCCGTCATGCTGGTCCCGCCCGTGAGCCTGAATCTTGTGAGCATTTTCGGTCGTTCCAGACGTCTTCATGCGTTTTCAAATCTAGATCGGGCCTATCGTGCAGCGCTTCGCGTAGTTTCTGGCGCGTTTCTTGCCCGTTCCTCGGGGATGCTGTGCGGAAGACAAACTTTTCCTACGAACGCACCCACCCGGAGCCTGTTGGAATGTAAGATGCTGTCTTTACCAGTGCTCCTAGTTGTGCTCCGTTTTCCAAGGGATGAGGGAACATGACAGTGGCATTGGACAGCGTGCTGAGCGTAACAGAACGAATCAATATGCCACCCCGTGCGTGCACGAGTCGCGGAACATGTTTATTTCTAACGAATCATAAGGTCGCTAAATTTCCCTTACGAAGCAATGAAAAGAAAAAAATATCAATTATTGAAATTAAATGCTGTTACTTGCTGTACCCTCTCAGCAGAACGAGCACATTTTCATAATACATTCTTAGCGGGATCAAAATTCTGTTAACAAAACGATTCAACTTGATTCAATATTCACAATAATTTCATAATTTTTCATCATTTTCTCTCGTACCGCGCACCGTTTAGGAAAGCTTGTGGCGCCAGAAACCTCGTCAAATTATTTCACCCGAGACATTCATCTTCGCTACCCTCGTCGGGTTTGTTCGATAGCAATCCGGCAGCTTTTTTTAACGCGTCATTCAGGTTTTGGCACACAGCGCACCAATTGAATTGCACTTTTCGTACTTCTAATCGCTGGGGCCGACGGGACGACGAAAAAAAACCACAGCCGAACCGTTCTATCGTATCGTCGGCCGGCACTTTGTTCGAAACGTGCCAATGACGACGCAGGCCACTGACATTTAGATGTCGAGATGAACAACCGAACCAAAAAAAAGTAGGAAAAAAATGGCTCCGATAAGGCTCCTCCAAAAAAGGACACACTGCAATTGGTCGAAGCCTAGCCACACCGAAGACACCGGCTGCGGTGCTCGCCGGCGCCCGATTGGCACGTCCAAACTGGCGCTTCCGACCAGTGGTTCGACGGGCGAATAAATTCGCTCACTTCATCCGGACAAGTGGCTTCACCGGAGCATCAATCAACGTCGCGCGAAAACGACGGAATCTGAGTCTCGCAATTTCGGGCGCAACCGACGCGTCCATCAGTCTTTCGGGCCAGGGGTTTTCGAACTGTAGACGATGCATTTTTGGCGAGCCTCGTGGCCTCCGCTCCCAGGACGTTGCCATCGCCCGGGTCGGGCCGGGCCGGACTGGCTGGCTACCGGATCGGCCATTTTGAGCCCCAACTTTCCAGGCCAGGAGATGTGAAGTTAGCAGTTTCAGTTTCCACCGAAGGAAATGCGTCGGAAGCAAAAGTTTGCTCGCCGAGCAGTAAACGAGGACCAATAAATTAGCTTTCCCGAAAACTAATTAGAAATTTAAATACGAATAACTTCGCCACACGAACGCAACTCTACACGCTTTCGCTACAGCTTCCTTTCGTCGACCGGCCGAAGGCGAAAATGCGAAATCGTCGGAACGGGTACGAAGTGCTCGGCGGAAAACTTTCCTACGCTATTCTCCCCAAATTCCGGGCAAGAATAGTGCCAGTTGCTTCGGTACAATGCTTACCGCACCGCAAGTAGTGTTGATTTAACTACCCAGGACATCTGCGGTGTTTTGAATTTTTCAAATAGTTCTCTCTAAATTTAAGACATTGTGACAGTGAACTGTGAGTAAGTGA